>NC_056741.1:1912758306-1912845806 GCF_019279795.1 Protopterus annectens | reverse complement strand
AAATCTGGCAATGTGGTTATAGCAGGATGGTAGTTTATTAAGATCTGTTTTAAGTTGGAGAATAGAGGTAAGGCATAGAGAAGAGTTGATAGCAAATGGGAACGGACAATTGCAGTTCTAGCAAGTGGGGTAAGGAAAGGTTTGATTCTGTAAAGAGAGCCAAGTTTTTTATTAATGGTTTTGATAGTTTGATTGATATGCACATCAAACTTCAGGTTATCAACTATGACACCCAGTAGTTTAGTTTGGGCTTCAGGGGAGATGATAGAGTCATTGTTAGCAGTTATGTTGAAGGCTGGCAGGGGGGTCCTGCATGTGGGGGAGAAGAAGAGCAACTTAGTTTTGTTGGGGTTTAGGATTAGATGTTGACTGGAGAGCCACTTTCCACTGTACTGAAGGTAATTTAGGTTAATGTGAATAAAGTAGCTGGTAAGGTGTCAGAACAAATCAAGGTGGAGTCATCTGCATATTGAATGCAGGTAGCATCTGGGATGACTGAATGAAGGTCATTGATAAAGATGGAGAAAAGAAGGGGTCCTAGTATCGAGCCCTGGGGGATGCCTAATGTGATGGGTAGATGAGATGATAGCTTGTCCTGCCACAGGACTGCCTGTTGCCCGCCCTGCAGGTAGGAATGAAACCAATGGAGTGCATGGTTGTTTAAGGAGAAGGCATTCAAGATATTTATAAGCATTTTGTGGTCAACCATGTCAAAAGCCTTGGATAGATCTAGAAAGAGTGATGAGGATAGTTTGTTATTATTGCAGTTATGGTTAATGACGTTAGAGAAAGAGAGGAGGGTAGAAGTACTACTGTGGTGTAGCTTAAATCCATGCTGAAAGCTGGACAACAGCTTGCAGTGTGAGGTAGTGCATGAGCTGTAGGTGTACACACTTTCTCCATAATTTTAGCTAGAGGTGACAGAATAGCTATGGGTCTAAGGTTTGACAGTTCAGTGGAACTACCTCCTTTATGGAGAGGTATGACATGGGAGATTTTCCATATAGTGGGTACAGTAGCTTCAGATATAGCTCTGTTGATCAAGATAGAGATGGGGTAGACTATGGTGTCAGCAGCCTTTTGCAGATAGTCTGCTGGGAGAAGGTCGGCAGCCAGGGAGGTGGGTCTTAGTTTCTTAAGTAGGGCATGAATAAGTTGAGTAGGAACAGGTTGGAAGGTAAAGTATGTTTGGGTACTGGGTGTGGCTACATTAGAATTAGAGCCATTGGGAGAGAGTAGACTGGATAGTCTCTGTGAAGAAGCTGTTGAAGGTATTAGCAATGTCTACTGGGGATTTGTGTCGGGAAGCTGAGGGGGGGGTGGAGTGGCGGTTTGGCCTGGGTGGAGTAGTTTGTTTATTCCTGCGCAGAACTTTTGAGGTTTGTTTTGGTGTTTTTGCAGTAGATGGTAGTAGTGGTTATTTTTGTCCAAGGTTATGGATTTTTTGGTGTCACTCCTTAGCTGTCTGAATCTTAGTTGATCAATTGGGGCTTTTGTTTTTCGGTAGGTGGTCCATGCTTTGTTTCTGAATGAAATTTTGTTTGGCTTTGATATCTTCAGAAAGCCATGGTGCAATATTAACTTTGGTTCTAACAGAGCAGCTGGGAGCATGGGAGTTAAGAATAGCAAGGAATTTGGTGTTAAAGTATGCTACTGCTTCATCTAGGGGAAGACATTTTAGTACTGACCAATTGCATACCTTAAGTTAATTTTGAAACTTGGTGAGAATAAAATTATTGTTGTTTCTCAATGTTATATAGGTGGGTTGGTAGGAACAGTCTACTTTGAGCTTGATTACATAGATGAGACAGTGGTCATCAGGCAAAGTGCCTGATTTATAAGATTGAAGATGGGTATTGACAAGTATCCAGTCTAGGGTACTTTCCTTGTTATTGGGTTTTCCTGTCCTGGTGGGGGAGGTTATGATTTGAGTAAATCCATAGAGGTTTATGTCGGTTGTGGGGGTTTCACAAGAGCAAGTGTTCTAGTCAATGTTGAAATCCCAAAGAACAATTGTTTCTTGTGGGTGGTTATTGGCTAACCAATGTAAGAAGTCTTCTAAGGTTTCTGTGTTCCTCCCTGGGGGAATGTATACACAGACAATGTTTACATTTTTGTTTTTGTTAATTTGCAGTTTTGAGATAGGAATTTCACCATTATTGAACTGGGGTGGTTGTTGGGTGTCTATGCTGACAGACGGGGTAGACTTGTAAAGTATGGCTACCCCACCACCCTTTCTGGTGATATGGTCTAGTTGAAACATACTATACCCTGGTGTTAGAATCTCATGGTCCTTGGTGGCAGGCTTTAGCCATGTTTCTGTTAGGCATACTATATCTGGGGAATGAACAGCTAAGAGAGCATTGCAGGTGCTGAGTTGTGTTATTTATGCTCCTAATGTTTAGATGGCAGGCCAGCAGTGAGCTAGGAGGTCTATTTGTGGAGCTATGGAGGTAGGGGATATAGTAGGAGGATTAGGGCCAACAGGTGGGGATGGACCAGGGTTTGGGTGGATGTCACCATCCTTTGGGAGGCTGTAGTGTATCCTGAGTATGAGTTTTAAGATTTTGAATAAAGTTTTGCAATAGTGTCTAGTTTCATGACTAATGTAACTAGGTCTAGTAAGATGGTAGTATTTAGAGGTTAAGGAGGTAAGAATGAGGGGAGTGAGTAAGGGTGCATTATTATCTGTTGTAGATGGGATGAATGTTTGGAATTTAGGGTAGTGGAAACCTGGGTGATCCTGATATTCGTAGGCTATTAGGACATATGGGATGAGTAAAAGAGGTAGAAGTCGAGTTAATAAGACTATTTTGGATGACAGCATACCTACTGAATGATATCGGACACTTAGGCAATAGGAATAGTAGAGTTGGAGGACTGGTGGTATCAGGTTGAGAGTGGTGCTGTTGAGTAACAAGTTGTTACTGATTGGTTTAAAAAATGGGGTGTGGTCTAGTACCAATAAATGTAGCAGCACTAGGGGTGGGAGGGATTTGGGTGCTGGGAGAGGTGCAAAGCAAGCCCGAGCAAAGTGAGGGCAAGCGGAGCAGGGATGAACCAATGCCTGTACTAAGTTGTAGCAGTTTAAACTGTATGAGAAAGGGGTGGAGAAGGCAGTAGGAGTGGTTAGAGGAATACCTTGATTGACTGACACCACACCAGAAGTAAGTTGAATGTAAGGGCCTACAATGTGCACTCATCACTGTAATGTTACTTGCACTCAGCGCTTTAATTTTACTTATGTTTAGCAGGAAACCAGACCCAACAGTATACAATTCTGTGGATTATTACAAGGGTTACTTGTTCAAATGTCAGACCAGTAAAACTTTCAACAGGACTCTATGTCTTGAGTGTTAGAAAGTCAGAAAGGTATAAATTATACCTGTAAAAATTAAGGTCAGAGAGACAAATGTAAGAGTCAGTGTACTTTGGTTACAGGGGAAGGAGGCAAACACTCAAGTAGAAAAGAGCCCTATGACTGACCAAAATGGTGACTTAATTACACAGCACTGTAAGAGAAAGCTTAACAAATGCTTTTTGTGGGTCTTACCTACTCGGATTAATTGCTGGGAGAAACTTTTTGTTGCGTTTTCCAATTGCAATCCTGCAGACACCGTTATTCAGGAGTTGCAGTTTGTTAGTGTAGGTAAATGTGAAGTTCAAACTGAATCACACCAGGTCAGCCAAGGGGGGAAGAGAGGGAAATCCTAAGCACCTAGATTAATTTCAGAATTCATACCATTAGGTATAAGAGTATCAAATTTAAGAATATAGAGGGCTTATTTATATAAAACCCTATCCTTCAAATAAGTATCAGTAGAAACACAATTACTACTTTCCACTTTTTCTAAAATAGTACCCTGTAAACCCACAGATGAACCCTGATGTGCTTGGTGAAAATGAACTGCCACAGAACTAGTCTCTTTGAAATTTTCTATATCTCTCATATGCTCTAGAAGTGTTACTTTAAAAGCTCTTTGAGACTGACCAATGTAAATTTTTTTACACAGACATTTAAGGGCATAGATTATACCAGTGGTATCACATCTAAAGAAACCTTTCACTGCAAATGTCCACCAATATTTCCAAAACTATTTACAATATGTTTACAAGCCTTGCATCTATTACATACATGAGTACCCGTACTAGGTCTCACATTGTGTACACTAATAGGCATAATGAATTTGTCTTTCACTAAAAAGTTTTTTAAACTCTTAGTTTCTCAGCTAACCATAACCGAGAATCTCCACTAAACTGCATTTACTGCCAATAGTATTTCACTAGACCTGTTAGAATGTCACTAAAAGAGCTGCATGTAGACTCAAAATAAATGTCAGTCTGACTCCCATTACATATATTACATTTTTTACACCTGGGGTAACTTTCTCTCTCTCTCTTTTTTACCCTAGTAATTGCTATATCAATAACCAAACTACTATAACCCCTAGATTCAAACATGAGGCTTGTTCTCAACATCTCATCCTGAATTTCTGCACCATTTCCCCACAGGGGAGGGCTTCAATTGCATGTGGGGGATGACAACTAGAGGCTCTTAAATACTGATTATTTCCATCAAATTTTTTATGTACTTTAGTAACTCACTAGATCTAGAAATATCCAATTTGGCATCCAAAAAGGACACTCTTTTGCCCCATAGTATACCATTAAATGACAAATTAAATCTATTAGACTGTATATGCTCAATAAACTCATCCACCTTCTGTTCTCCCCATCACATAAAAAAATTAAATAACCAATAAACCAAGCATAAAATTTAACATGTTGTACATAAAATGAGGATCTGTATATACATTCTAGTTTGAACAGCCCCATACTCAGGATGGCATATACAGGGGCAAATGCCGCCCCTCATAGCCATGCCCTGTTTCTGTTGGTAAATTTCCCCATTAAATTAAAAAAAAAAAATTCTAAACAAAATGTTAACAATTCCAAAATATATTCTGTGGCAGGAGCTTCAATACCAAAAGTATAAGCAATATTTGTATATTGAAAAGAGACTACTAGCCTAGTGGGACTACCTCAGTCAACAAAGGCTAAATAAATAAAATACTAAAATAATTAAGTGTATGCATGTATGACAAAAGATGAAAATATACATTCAAAAAACTGTCA
This sequence comes from Protopterus annectens, assembly GCF_019279795.1. NCBI lineage: Eukaryota > Metazoa > Chordata > Ceratodontiformes > Protopteridae > Protopterus > Protopterus annectens. The sequence continues at coordinate 1,912,840,670 of NC_056741.1, read as the reverse complement.
TGTATAATAAATGGGCAACAGTCTTATCAAAATGGCTACTCTATCCATAGTATCCTAGAAATTAATATCCATACAGGTATAGACAAAACGGAAGGAGCATTTAATTATATTAAGAAATGCAGAATGCAAAAAGCCATGCTTCAGGAGACACATCTGTTAATAAATGAGCATGTGAATTTGACAAGGAAAGGATTTCAGGATGGATACTAAGCAGATTATTAGGGACAAAGGAAAAGGGGAGTAATAATACTGGTTGACAAAGGGACTCCAATAGTGACAGAAGGGAAAAAAGACAATATCAATTTTGTGGCAGTAAGGGGCTATTCGCAAGAGAGGAGGATAACGCTGGCATGTACTTGCATTCCACCATGAACTGCTATTAGAGAGCTTAAGAAAAACTGGGAAGAAATAATCAGTTTTTGGTCTCAGAATAGTACTTACAGGTTGGGACTGCATAGAAATCATATTTCACAGGTCATGCATTTAACAGAAAGCTTCAACATGCATCTAATAATCATCATGCCCAGATAAAAACTATGACAAAAATCAGGCTAATAAAGTAAAAGTGAGACACTAGCATTTTCCCACCTACCTGTTAAAGAGTGTGGAATTTAAAGAATGGGCAGTGGAAATTATTTGAGAGTTATTAGAGAAGATAGAAATTTCTTCAGAAGGAAGAAATAGTGAGTGGGATAAAATGAAAATGCGGTTTAAAAACAAGGTAGAAATAATAGAGAGATAAAAGAAGCACAAAATTATTTAGTGGGGCTGAATATGGGGAATCTCACAGAACAAGAGCAACTGCAGAGTGCAAAAGTTAAAATATGGGAGTATTTAGATAAAATGCATGAGTTTAGAAAGATTGCTGTTAAGCAGCTAGTTTTTGATAACTCCACAGCACAAAAACTTTTAGCACAGTGACTTAGGCAAAAAAAGTGGTCACCAAACTTAGGCAGCCTATAACAAAAATAAATAAATAACCAGAGATCCTACAGAGCTACTAGAGCGATTTTGGACATTTTAAGAAACTGTATAAAGCAGAGGAAAGTGGAAACAGAGAAATAGCACAAATGAAAATATTTATGAAAGACAATTATGCTAAGATTAGAGGAGAATTTGGCTCAACAGCTAACAGTTAAGAGGAGAAGAAATAAAAAGGTGATGTATAAATAATCAATCTGCAGGTAAGACTAGGAACAGATGGTATTTCTGTAGAAGTCAGGAGGGAAGAGGGTGAAAAAGATCTGAAAGATTTACTATTATTTTATATGGAAGGAAAGCACTAGCTTCTTGGAAGAAAGCTATGCTGACTGTACTACCCCAAGAGGGCAAAGCACCATTAGACCCAGTCTCATACTGACCCATTTCAATTTTAAACTATGATTATGAAGTGTTTATGTCTATACTTGCTAAAAGAATGGCAAAGGTGTTGCCAAATTTAATAGATATGGATTAATGTGTTTTTGTGTGAGGGAGGCACGCATTTGACTTTAATAAAAGAATGATGATTCAGAGGTAAGCAGAATCTAAGAAAATACCTCTGCTGCTGGTGGGTCTTGATAAACAGAAAACATTTGACAGACTAAGCTGGGATTTTGTGAGTACGGCAATGGAAGCATTTGCATTCCCTGACACACAAATATGGGAAATTATGAGGATATATGAAGGATCAGCGGGAAGAATTAAAGTGGGAGAATTCCACTCCAATAATTTGTGTTTGAACAGAGGAACCAGACCTTTTTCCCTTTATATTTAGAAACACTGGCAAAGAAAATAAGGGACTCAAGAATTCAAGGCTATAACTGGTATGGTAATCAAGAAAAGATGGCTTTATTTGCAGATGATATTGTTTTGTACTTGATAAATCCAGAACAGGATTGACAGTGTACAGGCAAAAAGAAAGTGGTAAGAGGAGTCCTAAGTGAAAGATCTGATATGGTAGAGTTTCTAGCCAAATGTGTAACATAAGTGGCTTTGAAAAGGAAATTATTGTTATGACGTATAAAAGATTGCGTAACTTCATTAATCAATCAGTTGAAGCTAGAAAAGAGGTTTGAAAAGATTGGGAAGACAGACTGGAAAAGCAATTTACAAGGAGACAATAGGAGAATATCTGCAAGATATTCATGCATTCAGCAACGTCCAGGAAGTTCAGAATTTTCACTTGGAAGTGTTTGCATAGGTATTTATATACTCCAAGCGGACTTCAAAAAAGATTTTTCCTCAGGTAGATAGCAAATGTTGGAGGTGTGATGAAAGAGGTAACTGGTAACATTTTTGGGAACGTAATGAGTTGGCAGATTTTAAATTTTCCCTATAGGAGGGTTCTGTCAGAAACATTGGGGAAGCAAATGGCTGCAACTAAGGAAATTATTCTTTTGAGTTGGGAGAGAGGATCTAAATTGTCTAGACAAAATAAGGCCTTAAGTTTAATTCTGGTGGCTATCAAAAAAACTACTACTAGAAAACGGAAATCGAAGTCCACACCAAATGTATTTGCGGTACTGAATATTATAAAATATCTAAAAGAAGGTTCTTTAGACAAGGGATAGAGCAAAGTACACAGAAATAAATGGAACTTACAGACGAATACATACAGAATAATCTTCAGGAGGAGTGAGTGAGGTTTAAGAAGGCAGGATTTGAGTGATGTAATGCTGGACTGAAAAGCAGTTGTAACAGGTAACTTAAGAGTGCAAAAGGAAAAAAATGTTAATGTGGTTCGTCCAGATTTTCTATGCCTATATATGTGTCTATGTCTTAAGCCATAATTTACTAAAGATGTTTAAAAAATCACTAAACTAGCCAAACTATCATCAGGCAGGGCAGACGACAATTCATTTGATTTCTCAGCTGAAGGAGATCATCACAGAAATATAAGGTGCTACACTGACAGCGTGCCATTTTATGATTTCAGTGTCTCTTCAAAGTCCATTAAACTTGTCCTTATTGTACATCAAAAGGCAGACACTATAAAGGGAGTACTTATTAATTGCAGCGGCAGACCACATCTGCACAACCACATCTGCACAACCAAGACTACTACTTCACTCAAGGTCATGCTGTAAGAGTGGGAACGCCGGTTTGCTAGGCATCAAAAGAACAATTCAATATCCTGACTGCACAAATCTGATTTGAGAAATTCCTTAGTAAAATACACTGCTTTAAGTCAAAGCTCCAAGAAGCAACCAAGCCATGTATTTCAGACCGGGGGGATGCACAATTACAATGAGTAAGATGTGCCTGCAAAATGCCTATTCTACAACTCAAAGATATCAGGGTGGGGGAGTGTAATGTGCATGAGATAATGACAGGTTATCTAAATTAAGGCACAGACACCAAGTTTTCTGAGAGACTTGCTTCTCATTAGTAATTTCTCAAAACTAAAACGCCAAAAGATAAATGTAGAAAAAATATTAAATTCTTCACAAGAGGGTACACAGCACCCCCCCCCTCCCCCCAAGAGGAATATGGATAGCATGAAGTCAGGATGTCACAAATTATGTACCATATATATGGCACACCATCAGTTCCAGCAAGGCATTCAAGTGATGGTACTAGGGATCTCATTTCAAAACTGGGACATTTATTATGAAAACAGGTTAAGCAGATGTACAACTAGAATTTACGGTATGAAATGGCAACATTGAGAAACACCTTTGAACATAAATCCATAAATGTAAATTAAAATAGCATGATAAATATAAGAATACTGATTTGGTTTATCACACATGGTGAGTAAGTGCTGCAACTGGCAGATATCATCTATACACACACACACACACACACACACACACACACACACACACACACACACACACACACACACACACACAGTGACCCAAATCTCGCAATGTCTGTTATTTCACTGACAGAGGAATAAAGCCCTTGAAATACCCTGGCTTTGACTGCAGGCCTGGACATGCAGAAGTCAAATGAAAAGAGAAAAAATAAAAAGGCTATGTCTGCTTGCCTCTGTCTGAAAAGCAGGGCAAAGGCATGTTCCAAGGTTTCAGGAGACTTATAAACATCTGCTGTAAGATACTTACCTTCAGGTGGGGGGATGCTTGAATTGACATCATGGCATACACAGGGGAAGGCTCCTCAATTACCCTTCAGTCTCAAAAATGTTTTCAAGCACCCATGAAGTCTGTGTTTAACTCACAAAAAAGAAAGCACCAAGTGACTATGTGGAGTATTGCCAGCTATGCTCGGAGAAGTAGGGCGGTGGGCATGTAATATATACCAACACAACTAGCTGGAATTTTGTAAAGAATTACATGTCATTTGTACATCAAACTGATTTGTACAGATGTTTGTGTTGAAAAATGTATTTATAAAGCTGCTTGTGTTAAAAATGTACCAACAGTGTGTCCTACTGGACAGAAAAATAAATATACTTGTATGCCAGAATGTATTATAACTATCGAAATTAATATTGTAACAGAGGATACTGGAAGAGAACAGGTTACACAGGATACTGGAAGAGAAGAGGCTAAGCTCAGCTTCAACTAACTTTGAAAAACAGTACTAAGTTATATTACTTGATTTCGGTCATAAAGATTGTATCTTACAGTTCTGATTGCAGTCAGAGATGAAAAGTCTATGCCAGAGAATGGTTTATTACCTCCTGTAGGAAGAGTGGAAGTGCTTTCTTGTTTTATGACTTCCAGAAGCTGTAACTGATATTAGCAAAGCTCTGTGTGTGTGCATTATTGACTCGTATGTGCAAAATTCTGGGTCAGTTGCTAGGGAAGGGGGCAGTATGGGAACCAGATGTCAGATGAATATGATGTCATCCTGTAATCCAGGGCATAATGATGTTTTAATACTAGATGAGATTGAAGTCTCAGAGCAGTCTGTTTTGGTAACCTGTTATTGTAGCCTGACAAAGAAGGATCTCTCACCCACTTATCTTGCGTTGCTCTAGTAAGTGAGCTAAGGGGCAGTAATTCTTTAGATAAGTCAGGAAAATATAGTGAGATTAGTTAAGTACTGTTTTCTGTACCTGTGTGGATCTATTCATCTGTGTTATCTTAATATTTCCTGTGACTGAAGCTCTAGTGTTTACTGTAAATAGATATTTCATACTTTCATGTTCTTCTATTAAACATATTTAAACTTGTCATTGTATCTGGTCCTTTACAGAATACTTTAAACTTTGAGAGTACTTATATTTGGTGATACTGGTGCCACTCCTGAAAGCCTTAGTGCATTGGTCAAAAGACTACCCTTTGTATTAATTTTACTCAATATAATTGGGTACTCTTGTAACAGCCTGATAAGCAGCTGGCTTTGGAGTGTCATGTAGCAGTAACTTACAGTCTGGCCAGAGGAGCATAGCTAGTAAATCTATGCCAGCCTTTCACAGGTGTGTGTGTGTGTGTGAGAGAGAGTGTGTGTGTGTGTGTGTGTGTGTGTGTGTGTGTGTGTGTGTGTGTGTGTGTGTGTGTGTGTGTGTGTGAGTGTGTGTGTGTGAGAGAGAGAGAGAGAGAGTGTGTGTGTGTGTGTGTGTGTGTGTGTGTGTGTGTGTGTGTGTGTGTGTGTGTGTGTGTGAGAAAATCAAATTTCAAAGAATGTACGTGTCAGCTGCTTGGAGCAGGGACATGAAGCACTGGTTTCACAGAGAGAGTGCTGGAGGACTTTACTTGGACACTTGGCTGAGGACTCAGCTCTACAGCTGTGCAGTGGGGAGTCTTATCATTCACCGAGAGAGAGAGAGAAACCTAGACCCTGGGCTGAGTGTGTTCCGTGTGCTCTTACAGGAAATTGTGCTTGATGCAGACAGTTGCATCTGGAAATACTGTATCTATTTTGTTCCAAGTGAATGTCCCTCTCCAGTGTCAGTGGTGAGGATTCAGGCTCCTTGATTACTGGACTAGAAAGTGGATGTCACACACCATGTAAAAGCAACAATAAAATACTGTCATCCTCCTCCTTTACTTCCCAAACCCTGTGGCTAGTCAGCATGTTACATCAGATATGGAGACTAGCGCACTGAGTTCCAGACAAGGGGTTGCAGTCTGGAGAAGAGAGTGTGAACAAAACAGCAGAAGTCAAGCTGCTAAAGGCAAAGAACAGTAAAGTCTGATTATCACAGACATGAAATAGCCATTGATTCTTCCTCTGTTCTTAGGATAATACTTTCACATTACTTTTCTTTCTTGTGGGACAATGATTGCCTGCCTTTTCCAAGGCATGAAACTGCCTGAAAAAAAAACACTTTCCGGCAGCTTAGCTCAGAGGGTTATAGTCCTGTGTTGGACTCCCTCAATGTCCACTCTGACTGAGCAAGTCACTTAACCAGACTGTGCATCAAGGTTGTCCCTGAAAAGGGACACTTGTGTCCAGTGGTTGTACTTGGCTAATAAATATAACCAGCTGAAACCTGTCCCCGTTCCAGGATGTAGGCTTGCCTGATGAAGCAGACAGACTGGACTTGATACCCTGTCAGCACCACATAACTGGCAGTTTTATCCAACATGTGGAACAGAGCATTAACTGTCATAATAGCCTTAAGAAACCCCTACAGCAAAAATACCAGCTAATGAAAATAAGAAAAACACTTCTATCATACACCGGTTAAGACTGCTCCTTGCATACATCTCTTTCAGTACAGTACACTTGACAGCTGTAGGAAAACAGAACAATGGTAGTCCACAGCCTTTCCAAAACAACCATTTCTGGAACAGATATGTCCTCAAGATGACACTGGCAAGTGGGTTTACCCTTGTAGATAGTACAAAAATATTAATAACAAGACATCCCATATGCTTCACTTAACTACAACCTGACAGTAAAGGGTCAAATGAATAACCGTTATATTTACACGAATGTAGTCATTTTACATGGCAATTTTCAGTTGCTATTGTCCAGCACACCCACTTACTAATTTCTTCACATTAATACTACTACTTAAATAAGAATTTTACATGCTTTCCACCAAGAATAAGGCTCTATTCTCATTAACTTCTTCAGTTTGGTTAAGGCTCCCTATATTCATTTTTCTTGGCACCATCACTAAGTCAAGGGATCATAAATGCATTTGAACTTAAATAAGTTGTGAATCTGACACACAAAAGCAGGAAAGCCTGCACTACTTGATAAGAATCTTGAAGTCAAACAGTCGTGAAAATGTAGAGCACTGCATGTGATGTTCATGTTATCAGCTTAACAGGTACTATGGTGGCATTTAATCCTGGGAAGATAAGACTTTGTGCAGTATCCCAACAAAAAGGGGGATTGACAGGTTACAGTATTGAAGGCTTAGTGGAACACAAAGGATATGCTGCACTCCTGGTGTTAATTTGATTGTGTATTTGCCTCAGGTGTGGTAGTTCAATGGATGCAAAAGTATTCCAGTGGTGCTTAATGAAACGAGGAGAATTTTTGCAATGCCCTGGACATATTCAGAGTACCTTGGTCTGCAAGGCTATGGAGCGAATCATCATGGAACTCATTAACCGACACATTGGGAACCTCCAAACACTGGACCCTACCCAGTTCGGCTTTAAGGGCAGATCATGCCTCCTAAACCTGGTGGACTTCTTTGAGACAGTTACCAAGGCTATAGATGAGAGAAAGGTGGTACACACAGCCTACCTAGACCTCGCAAAGGCCTTCAACACCATTCCCCATTCTGGTATTATAGACAAGCTCACCAGCATGAACATAAACCCCTACGTCACAAGATGGGTTGCCAACTGGCTCACGGACAGAACCCACATGGTGAAAGTTGTGGGAGCTAGGTCTGACTCAAACGGTTACAAGTGGAGTTCCCCAGGGCACAGTCCTTGGACCCCTCCTGTTCGGCATATACTTCTCAGAGGTACAGGCAAGCACAGGAGGACTATGGCTGACCAAGTTCACAGACGACTGCAAACTAGGGGCTATAATTGACTCTCAGGCTGACACAGACATCCTCCAAAAGGGTCTCACTGAGATGGATACCTGGTGTCAAAATCATGGCCTCAAGCTAAATGCCAAAAAGTGCATAGTCATCCCCTTTGGAAAAAACAAAGTACTCACAAACTACCACATATGTGGTAGTCCCCTAAATACGGAAGACATAATAAGGGATCTGGGGACCCATGTAGATAGTAATCTCACCTTTGATAATCACATTGCCAAAGTGGTTAGAAAATCCTTCTATGTGGCCCACCTAATCACAAAAGGGTTTGCATCCAGATCAAAAGAGGTCATTGTGCCCCTCTACTCATCACTCATCAGACCCATCATAAAGTACAACGCCCCATTTGGGATGTACCTTACAAGACACCTGCAACAGCTGGAAAGATTACAGAAGTACCTCACCAAGAGGATCACTGGCCTCAAACAGATGCCCTATGCAGCTCTACTAAAGAAATTACAGCTGTACTCTTTTGCATACCGCCTACTCAAAAGTGATCTCTGCCTGACATACAAGGCCATGTCCAACCCAGAGTTGATGGACATGCTCCACCTAAAGAAAACCTTATCCCCGCAAGCCACACGCTCTAGGGATCTAAACCTCACCACAACAATAAATAGGATTGTCCTGGAGGCATAGATTCCTGTCCCAAAGACTTCCCATGCTTTGGAACAAGATCCCAATCTACATTAGGCAGAGCTCCTCGCTAACACTCTTCAAAAGAAATCTTGACGAGTGGATGGGAAACAAAGTTTACCTCAGGGATCACTTCAGTGGCTCTACTGGACAGAGGCACAGGGAACTAATATAAGGGGACGGCGAAAGCCAACACATTCTGACTGAGCTTATAAATGCCTTTGGACAGATAGCCTACTACCTACCTATGAACCTATAATAGTTCATAAGGTGTTGTCAGACAGAGCAATATTTGGTCAACTCCCAAATTTATAATACATTACACATTGGAAATCCTCTGCTTCCATATAAAAATTTCGGCAGCTGATTATACGTACACAAGACTATAAGAATAAATTAATACAGTACATTCATTCTCTACAAGACAGCTGAGGCTATTTCTTAGTACAAGCAAGTCACATCTGTGCATCACTTAAATTAATATGAAATACTTCTACTAAATCCCAGAATGTCTTTTCTATCAGGTGAAAATGTAGTAGAGAAAAACTACCTAAACTAAAGAACCAGTCTCCTAATGTTAATAAATTTTGTCAAGCTAGCTTTTTTTTTTTTAAACAATTCTAAATCTGACTTGTTTTGGGGTGGTAAAGTGGTACAGCAGTTGACAATGCTGCCTCACGCCTCTTGGTTCCCCAGAACAGTTCTCATCTTGGGTGGCTTCTATACACAGTTTATATAGACTCTCAGATTTTCACCAGGTGCTCTAAACATGTGCTAGAGGAGAACTGGCATGCACCCAAACTGACCAAGAGAGTGAGGGAGTGTGGGTCACACTCATATGAGTGTGGGTGTGTATTCTTGCGCATACGTGTGTGCTGTGTGGTAGACCTGTCCAATCCAGGTCCGTTTCTCTGGTTGCCCCCACCATGTGCTATGATAGACTTTGGCTACCCAATAATCCCGCACTTGATACAGCAGGTGTGGGAAGATGAATGAGTAAATAGGTAAATAAAAACATAATAAACATTTAAAACAGGTCTGTCTTATCTTTTGTAACAGCAGCAGCAACAGGCTAATTTTCAGTAAATGTTTAGATTGGAGATGGTGTACAGTAAAATGGCAGAATGTTTACAGCACATAGATATAAGAGACAAAAAAAGATAAAAATGGTATAAAAATTAATCTTTAATACTTCGGCCTCCCTCATCATGGAAGCTATGTATCAACACCCTCAAATGCTAATGTCAAGATCATAATACAATAGGCATACTTTACTTTGCTGAAATAGCAATTATTTGTTCTGTACCTAAGGGAGTAGGACCTCACAGCTTGCATATTTAGCATGCTAGGCACAGCCCCACCCTCTGCCCCCACAGAAACACTGGTGTACTTTAATCGATTTTGCATGACATATATGCATAATTTTACAATTCAGTCCCCCCAACATTTTGGACTGCAACATACAATTGTTGATGTCACAGTAGTGGATGGACTATTAAGTACCAAATACAAAGTGAATCATTTTGAGCTATCTGTTCTTTTGTATATTCTTGTGCAACCTTCCCACCTTCACTTCCCATAATCTCACATTTGTCTTCGCAGATACACCATTGAAAGATTCTTTATTCCCCACCACCCACTACCCGTGATCTAACTGTCCCAGCGGTTACAGCTCTGTCTTACTTATTTTATCTCATTCACTTTTTTATCCACTTTTCTGCTATATTCTTTCACTTAATTTCCTAAATACCATTTTTTAAATGCTTCACACATCGCCTATAGTTCTCCCCATATAATCTGCAAGAGTTACCAAGTTAACTTTTCTCCGCCCTTCCTTCGCTTAGCAGACGGAGGTCTTAATTTTGCCATTCATTACACAGCTGACATACAAAACAAATGTAAATTAGACTCTGTTCCAACACAGCTCATATTTGTTAATTAAGAAAAATCTTACTTTTCAGAGGGCATGGGTGCCAGCACTCAAAAGGTCTGCTGTATCAGACTATAGTTTCCAGGATGCCAAGAAATTATTTATTAAACAAATTTTCTTTGTCACTTCCTTCAGTTTACTCTAGTAAAGCAGTGTCAGCTGTGATTACCTTAGCAATCTATTCAAATGGCATTACAGTGCTTCACAAAGTTTTCACATCCAACAAAATTCAACTAATTACCACTTTGAGTAGCTGTCTTATGACTGATGCTTGCCATTCAATCCAAAAATTAAAACAGGGCTATATGAAAGCTGATTCTAAATGCAACATTTCTGGCATGGGTCAGACTCCTAAATTACACTTAATGGAGCATCATCTCCTCACCCCAGACACTGAGTAAGGAAATGTTTCTCCATTAGGCCAAAAGAAATCAATACAACTGTACTGCAGAAAATTTGCAATAAGCAGTATAAATGGTTTCCGGCTTTCTGCGCAACATTTCTGGTACAGTTCCAAGATTTGATATCTCTATCTCTCTCTCTTTTCAAATAGGGAAGCCGCCAGCAGAGAGTTAAAGAGCATATTGCAGGTGGATAGCTAAACACACTGCTAGAAAAAAAAAGATACACTGGAACAATGTCCATTCAATGGATCAGCTTAGTAATTTGAACAATGAAGCAAGCAATTCCAAATAAATCACTTCCAAACACAATTTCACCCTTGAGGAAGAAGTTTTTTTTTTGTTTTGTTTTTAGTTGCTTCCCTTCACAATCATCTGGTTCATTTATTGTCCAGTGGAGCAAAACACACCAGCAAAGGCATTAACAGACAGCCTGCAATGCTTTTCCCTGCATGAATTCATGTCTGTCAATGCCACATGAAAGTGGCATGGTAGTGCCACACACATATGCATTCTCAGGTCATATGCTGCATGCTGTACACCTCTTACTATAGTAAATCAGACTGACTCCCTCCCCCAGAAGCCAGAGACAGAGACTCACTTCTCATTAGCAGAGACACCAAACAATCTTAGGTTGTCTGGGTCACAGTCAGGGCATTCCTATTCTTATCTGCCATGGAAATCAGCCATCTTTACGTGTAAGTTGACTGAAGTGTAAGAGGCGCTCAATTGACAGATCAGCATCTATTTCACCCAAGTGACCAGAACATACTGACATGACTGCAAAATCTAGCACTGACCTTTCCCCCTAGGTGTCCTGTACAAGGCATACTTACTGAGTGCCTTGGGTCTGAAGCAAGTGCTCATTACAAAACAATCCATACCTAGCACAGAAGTCCAGTAACAACTCACTACTCAAATTTAGATGAGGCAATCCATTCTTCTTAATCATACACTGAGGCAAGAATCTCTCTATCATTCTTCACGTGATTAGTGAAGTCTCCGGTAGACAATTGAGTACAGTTGTGCAAGTAAAACTTAACCGCAACAGCACATGTCCGAATGATCACCATTGTAGTAGCCTTAGCTATATGGGTTATACCCTAACACAGGCAGCTGGATCCAAAACTTCAGGGCACTTTCTATGCAGTTAAACTGTCAGGCAACTTGAGATGAACTAACTAAGAGAGAACTTTGAGAGTGAAGCCCTTCAGAGATTTCCAGCTAGCAGAGAGCGGGAGGTCCCGCCCTGAAAGGACCATGCTTATAACAAATAAGTGTTCACATCTTGGAATAAAAAAAAAAATCAAAAACCAAGAGGGATTGAGGGAGGAAGTGGCACAAAGCCTATATGGAAGCTACAGTTAAATACTAATTTGAATGGTCGCTTTTCCATGCTATAAAGAAGGCAACCTGTGATATTACTGAGGCCCACTGAATCAGTACTCTTGACTCTGGAGAGTGCATTCAGGACCTGTTCCTTAGTGATAAGTGGGGGATTTACAGTTGAGGGTATTTCCCAAGAGGTGTGTGGGGGGGGGGGTAAATTTGTCTAGTAGATTTGCTATATCTTCTGGTTCAGTATAGGTGGCTTTTTATAATTAGTTCGGCACATTGCTGTGCATTGCCTTTGAGGTTGTGGACATGGCTGAAGAAAACCTTGGGATAGTTTATGGCTTGCCATTCCCTGCATTCCCTTTTGAGATCTTTTTTCTGCCTCTATCATCTGCTTCAACTCTTCTTAATTATCCTCTTGGCCAATAGTACAAGGATGTAGAACAACTGTTGATTATGTTTAGGTAGAATATCTGTCCTCAATTAAAGGACAACTCTGCTGCAACTGAATCTCCTGCTTAAAAACTATTTATCAAAGCCTGAATCCTAGGCTTGTATAAGTGTAGCTCACAGCAAGCCCAAAATATATGCAACCAATTACCTTTTCCACCTAGTTCACATCTTCAGCACCTATCATTTACACCAGAAAGTATCCTTTAATTCTGTTTGATATAGAAGTAACTGTGGTGACACTACTAGCCAAAAATATGAAAATTATGCGACTTTGTGAAGCATCTAGAAAGCAAACATTTAAATGCACTCTTTCCTTGCCTGAGTTCCTAGTTTCTCTATATGTAAGAAGGTGTTCATTTTTCATTACAAATCAAGGGATTCAAGAGAGTCAGAAGATGCTTGTTTGCCTTAACTATAAAGCATAGCCAAAACCCTGCATGTTTGGTGTTTCCTATGGCTCACTGATAAAAACTGTGTCCAGTATCAAAGGTGATTGATTACGCCAGACCAGAGGCAGACTATTCATAAAGGCAGATTTGACACTTGATAAAGCTATAGATCAAATCAAGAGAGTTTTCAGGTAAACATTCCTCTGGAACTGGAAGCGTGTAAGATAAATACTTTAAATGAAAATGATGGCAAAATAAAGCTCAAAAATTAATAAAAAAATTAAAAATTAATCCAGTATGGATGCCACGTGTTAGGCAAGGTAGTGCCTACTGATGAGCATGGTGTCAGACACTGTGTATTACCAAGTAATGTGGCTTCAAGAATGAAAAAATATGTTGTAGAGCCGTAACTGTAATTACAGGCTGCATAGAGGTCATAACCATTTTGCGTATATGTGCAACATTGTTTTGCACCAAATTCGTACATGTAGCAAAAGCAAACAGAGTAAAGCAGAAATGTTTGTGAGCACAGTTGACTTGCATAATGTGAAATTGTTAAAGACTGTAAATGTCATTCTTTGTTCACAAATATTTGGGATTAAAAGGTAGAATATTGTATTTGCTGATGAAAAATGCAGTATATTATGATAATGTACTTTGAGGTCACTGAATTTACTTAATACTATGCATAAGTCTGTGCAGCCTTCTGCTGTATTCTGGGCATGAACTGAATCCACTAGATTAGATTTTAGTTGATCATGAGGGCAAGTCTTGGAAATCCATGTTGATGTTTCAGGTGCTGTCGTTGAAACAGGACTTAAAACAAGCAAACATACTGGGCCTTAATGCTCATCATACACAATTCACAAATAAAACAGTTCATACTGTGCAGGAACAGCATGACTAAAAGACTTGTGAAAACACCAGTATAAATGTCCAACAGTCAGAAATAGACATATAGTAGTGCTCGTCCATTGAATGAGATTTTAAACTAAGGCTCCATCTGCCTTGGTTTGTGGTAGCTCAGGTGGATGTAAAGGATCTCATGGCACTTATCGAAAAAAAAAAAAGAGCTGGAGTACTTTATTAGCTTTTATTCTGACAACTTGAATGTGTGTCTGTTTGATTACTTTATCTATTGTTTCGTTTACTGCCACAAAGGCCTGGGTCATGCATGACATGATCCCTGAACCAGTGTAATTGCCCACTTATCAAGTAAGAAAATAGAATAAAAATAAAACAGATGAACCATTAATTCTGGAAGAAAATACTGAATTTTATCAATAAAGCAAGGTGGTGTTGTCTAGCTGAACACAACAGCAACACTTTGCATTTTTTTCACAATTTTACCCCAAAACGTTAAGAGTATTTTTGATGAAGCCATTTCAGGAATGCAAGCACTAGCTCTGGTCATAAGGCAAAAGGGCTAATTTTGCAAAGTGAATGCAAAATGTCCTCCTCAAAACAGAAATGCATTTTAGTCTGGATCTGAAAAACAATAATTACTTCATGAGGAACACAGAAGAAATTATCTTTATACTCCATATTTGTAGGAGAAGACAATGACATTGTTAACACTATGAAACAATGTCTGCCACTCTAGGGGCACAGCCTTAAGTTCAGTAGTTTTCAACAAAATTTCCATACAGCATGGTTATAATTATATAGCATGAAATAAGACAGAGTTTTTTTTATAGATGCCAAAAAAGGTGATTTTTGCAATGTAAAACTGAAATTTTGTTTTAAGGTGGGGAAATGTATTTTAGCCAAGATCAAATATGTTGAAACTGCTGCATCTGTAACATGAAGCACTACATTCTGTCCAGTTTCCTCCCACATTCCATACACAAGCAATAGGTGAATACACTCGAACATCTACATTTATGGTAAGTGTACAAAACTGTACTATGTTCTTCGTGTTTCACTGTTGCAGTCATCATATTTGGGTTGATTCCCAAAGCTGAAGAAAAGGGTGGAGGCAGTCAAGAAGACTGTGGGCTGCGTAGGATGGCCTGCAAGACTGCGGTGGCAAAGCCTGCCCTGGATTTGGAGAACATAGGCAAGTGGTAATGCTTGAAGGTATGAACATATGTCCATGTTGCAGCCTCCAAGATGTCCCTGGTGGGGACCCCTCTGAGAAAGGCTGCAGAGGTGGAGGTTGCTCTGGTGGAATGTGTCCTGACCCTTTGGGGGGGGGGGGTTGTTTCCCGTGCTGTCTGTAGCAGAAATGGGTGCAGTGTGCTACCATTTGGAGACTGATTATTTGGATATGGCCTTTCCCTCTGCTCCTGCTGCGAAGCTGACTAATTGATAATTTTTTTCTGAAAGATTTAGTCCTGTCCAGATAGAATCTGAGCTGTCTGTGCACATCTAGAGTGTGCAGAATCCTTTCCCCCTTGTTTTGCGGGTTAGGGAAAAAGGTGGGCAAATGTATGGATTGGTTGAGTCACACTGGACACCACTTTAGGCATGAAAGATGGGTTAGTCGTGAGTGAGCCGCTGTCAGCATGGAAAATGATGAAGGGCAATACAGCCATGAGTGATTGTAGCTCTGATACTCTTCTAGCTGAAGTGATGGCCAGAAGCAAGGCTGTTTTCCAAGAAAGAAATTTTAACTCTGCTGAAGCTGCAGGTTCAAAGGGGGGAAGGATGAGTTTTTCCAACACAAAGTTAAGGTCCCAAGCTGGGGAAGGAGCTCTTCTGGGTGGCCTTAAGTTGTTAGCCCTCTTAGGAACTGTTTGATGAGAGGGTGTGAGAAAAGAGGAGATTCTGTGCTGTAATGAGCAGAGATGGCAGAGGCATGAATTTTAATAGAAGAGAAGGTAATCCAGGATGAGAGGTAGGGAGGGCTGTGCCGTTCCGGCTCCCATAGCCTGGATCCAGGTGCAAAACCTTTTCCACTTGTCAGCATAGGATTTCCTAGTGCTGGGGCATCTGGTCTCACGTACAACATCTAGGACTAGTTTGCTTAGGCTGGCAGCTTGAGGGGTGGTCAGGGAATAAGCCAGGCTGCCAGGTTGAGGGTCTGCAATTGGGGATGCATGAATTCTCCATTCCTCTGGGTCAGGAGTGTTGGGATCTGTAGTAGGTGCCATGGTGGCAGGGGTGACAGGCTGCACAGCAGTGGGTACCAGTGCTGGTGTGGCCAAACTGGGGCAATCAGGATTGCCCTCAGTTTTTCCTCCCTTATTTTAAGTAGTACCATTGATATGAGTGGTAGAGGGGAAAATGCATAGACTGAGAGGTTTACTCAATGGAAGGATAGAGCATCCACTTTCCAGGCCTTGATGTGAGGTTGCCTGGAGCAGAATTTTCTGAGCTGATTGGAGTGGGAGGAAAAGAGGTCGACCTTCGGGGTACAAAGGTGAAGGTTCTGTGGTCTAGCTGCCACTTGTGTGGGTCTAGCAGGTTTCTGCTTAAATTGTCTGCCAGAGAGTTTAGACAGCCTGGCAGGAATTGTGTTAGCAGGTGTAGTTGCATGGCTGAGGCTGTGTGCCAAAGAGTCATGGCGAGCCTGCAGAGAGGAAAAAAGCAAGTCCCTCCCTGCTTGTTGATATACCACATCACTGTGGTGTTGTTTGTTTTGATCAGTAAAGGCCCCAGGGAGAGCAAGGGTCTGAAGGCTGTCAGGGCGTGCTGAACAGCTAACATCTCTTTTTGGTTAATGTGCAGATGCATTTGATTTGGGCTCCAATGGCCCTGAATGCACCTACCATCCAGGTGTGCACCCTAGGCATAGTCTGATGCATCTGGGGTGAGGGTCTGGGTGACATGGGGTTGTGAGAAGGGTAGTCCCTTGTTGTGGTTGCAAGCTGGCCACCAAAGAAAATCTTTCTTTAGACAAGTTATCATTGGTATGAGAGTTTCTAGGTCTTGAGAGTGTTGACACCAAAGGCTTTTTAGGTACCACTGTAGTTTCCTCATATGCAGTCTGGCATATGGAACGAGTAGGATGCAGGAAGCCATGAACCCTGAAGTTTGCAAGATTTTCCTTGCTGTTAACTGGGTTCTGGTGGCTAGTTGAGAGAGGTAGCCTGTCAGGTAGGCTTGTTTTTCTGGAGTAAGGAATGCCATCTGGGATGCTGTGTCCAGGCTTGCTCCCAGGAATACAATTCTTTGCGTGGGGACTAGTTTTGATTTCTTTTCGTTGATAGTATACCCCAGAGAGGTCAGTAGGTCCTTTACAAAAGTCAGATGTTGTAACAGCTTTTCCAGACTGTCTGCCTGAATCAGGCAATCGTCTAAGCATGGGTAAATCTTAACATTCTTTGTCTGCAAAAAGCAATGGTGGGAGTCAGGCATTTTGTGAAAACTCTGGGAGCAGTGGATAAGCCAAAGGGAAGCACCTAGAACCGAAAGTGCATAGATCCTGTCCTGAAATGAAGATTCCCTGATTGGGATGTGTAGGTAGGTCTCTTTTAGGTCTAGGGTGGCTAACCAAGCATCCTTGGACAGCATTGGTGGAAGCTGCTGGAGGGTGAGCATTTTGAATTTTGTTATCACCAGAAAGGTGTTTAGAATAGATAGATCAAGGATGGGGTGCCATGTGCCCACTTTTCTGGGTACCAGGAAGAGTCTGGAGTAGAAACCTTGGCCTATCTGTTCTGCAGGAACATGCTGTATTGCCCTCATGGAGAGCAGGGAAAGGACTTGCTTTTTGGCCTCTGCCCACTGGTTTGGAGGAAGATCTGGGAACCCTTTTGGGGTTTAGCAGAGTGTGGAAATAAAATTTGTATCCCTAGGATACTATGTTGAGGACCCATCAGTCGTTGGTAATAGTGGCCCAAGTTGCTTGCGTGGAAAGAGAGTTTTCCTCCTAGGGGCACAAGCAGGTGGGCAGAGGTAAGGGGTGGAGGTGTAAAGTCATTGTGAGTTCTTACCATAAAGGGGTGGCTTTGCACTCCCTGTTTTTGAAGAGGAGGAACTCCATTGCTTAGATCTCTGCATTCCCTGGGGCTGCTGTCTGGGGGGGGGGGGGTCTACTTCCCTTGGGCCTGGGCTGAGCTGGTCTAGAGGGGGCAGGAAAGGACCAGTGCTTGGAGAGGCAATGCATACTGAACCCGGAGGCTGGACCTCTAAGAAGTCTTTAACTGTCTGCATGGATTTAGATTTTTCTTCCACCTTTAAGACCTCTTCTGCCTTGGTGCCAAATAAGTTGTCTTTGTTAAATGGTGCATCCAATAATTTTGATTTGACATGGTCTGGCAAGGTCTGTTCCTTAAGCCAAGCATGCCTTCTATGGACAGAACCAGTGACTGCTGCCCTGCAAGATGCTTCTAGGATGCCAAAGCCACATTGCAAGGTGTGCCTAGTTACTTGACTTGCAGAATGCATTAGCTCTTGTAATTCTTTATTTCTTGTTTGATGAGTTCCATGGTATGCTGCTGATATTTCAGCATGTGGAACTGACAATTTAATGTTCCAATAGCAAGAGTAGCAGAGGTGTATACTTTTTTTACCCCATCTGTCTAAAGCTCGGGAATCATCTGAGGGGGTGGGATTCTTAGCTGAAGTTACTTTAATTCCTTTAGGTCCTGGAGAGATTACTTCTGGGTCAGCAGTAGGATTTTTGAAAAAAAATGTGAGAGTCAGGGACTCTGTTACACCTGTCAGGTTTCTTGGGAGTCAAACTGGATTCCATAAAATCATCATCCACAACATCCAGGACAGGAGGAATGGCCAAAGGTCTGTGTTGTGGTAAATCTAAGAATTCCCAGAGTGTCTTTTTTGACTGAGGACAGTCTTGACATTCCCATTGGAAATGCTCCCTTAAAGTATGAAGGGTTTCCCCAAATTAAAAATCCTCTGGTGGAGAGGCAGAAGGAATGGATTCCTCTGCATCAGAATCCTCATAAGCAGAGAAGGGTTGCATGTCTTCATATTTAGATGAATCAGAGTTCAGCTAAAACTACTGGGGACAAGTCTCTTTCTTTTGGAAGGGGTAGCCTAGCTTCCCCTAATAAGCACAATAAGGTCTTCCGCCATTTTAAGCATTTGAGACTGAGGCAAAGAAGCAGGTGCCTGAGCTTGGCTCATCGTTTTTTTGGGTGTGGTAAGTACCCTGGGCCTTAGAAACTCGGTAGTTTTAGAAAGAACTGAAGATGCAAAAGTTGTTGGTCTATGTCGAATATTGGTAGTGCAAAGTACTTCCTTGGAAGCCGGTGGCTGCTCAGTGGCTCCGGACACATCCAAGGTAGAGACATCCGCAGGATCCTTAGTCGAAGAAGTGTCTTGTGGCATACTGGACTCTGAAAGGGTCTAGGTAGTGGCCTGCGAATCCACAGAAGCGAGCATCAGGGGCTGTGAAAGCACCTCACTGAGGACCGGAGAACTGGCGACTAGCTTAGCAGAAGCGTCGTCGGCAGTTTTGGACCTGTGTGGTCTGTGTCTGCTTTTATCCTTAAATCTTTTTCGGAAGCTCAGTAGTCAGATGGCTTACTGAAGCCAAATCAGAATTCAAGGACTGACAGCGAAAATATCTAGCTACATTAAGGGCCCTATGATGTATAGTTCTGGTGTTGAACAAAGCACAAAAGGGACAGCGATGGAAGTCATGGTCTGCGCCTAAACAGGCGACACAGTAAGAATGGAAGTCTCGGTGTGGTATTTGCTTTCCACAGGCCAGACAATTGTTAACTTTTTCTGACATCGGTGAGAACAAGAAAAAAGGATCCCCAGCGGGGTACTTAGCTTTAGAAGACTTCAACTTCAATTCGGAAACGAAAACTCAGGTAGTGGCCGACCAGCACTCGTGCAAATTGCTTATGCTTCAGGCTCCTCGGCAAGAAAGACTGATGTAATGGCGTCTGCTACCTGATTTTATACCACTGATGACCTGACATCAGTCAGGGAGCGACAGAAACCGACGCAGAAATACTAAGCCTCTGGTATTCAGGCAGACTGAGGGCTATCCCTGGCAGGATAACCTAAATGTGATGACTGCAACAGTGAAACACGAAGATCATCAACAAAGTACAAATGCTACCAAAAATACATTTTCCATGGAGTCTAGTCTGCAGGACTGCAGGATTTACTGAGGAGATACATTATGTAAAGACTGCTACATTTCAAAGGATGGAGCCAATAGATGGCAATCGGATATGGTTTTGAAATAATAAAAACTGGACATTATGAGCAAATTTGTGCTGAAGTAAACATGGGCTCATAACTTCCATGATTATCAATCATTTTAGATCAAAACTTTCACAACGGTAATGCTGTGGATGCCACCCTGTGAACAGTAGTATAATCACTGTGCACCTCAGTCCACAACATGGATTTCACTTCTGTACCAACGGAGTTGATGGGTGAAGCCCTGACTACAGCCAGGTGACCTAAGTTTGATTAGCAGCTTAGGTGCTTGATGGTGCAGGTAGGATAGGATTGGCGTGTCTACCCTGGCAGGGGGAGAAAGTATGAAGGGTGGTTCACTTCATCTCTGAGGAGGTCGAAGTTCAGGAGAATGCCAAACTGGGACATAGGACTGCTGTAAGATCCGAGGTGGAGCACACATTCTGTAAACCTCAATGCATGCCCAATTAGATAACATATTTCAGCATACTGGGTGAGTAAGGGAGTTCGAAATAAGGAAAAGCTTCAGTAGTTGCTCAGCATAAAGAGAGCTACTGTTAGACAGGGAAGAATTTTGACAGGTCCCTTATCATTGTCAGTCCTAAGGTCCTGTTATGAATCTGATCTACAGGGAATGTCAGTAACAGACTACCTTGACTGGAGGATGCCTCCACATTTCCTCTTGCACAATGAATGCAGATGAGAAGAGCACCAAGGCCAGCAACTCCACTCCCCAAAAAAGCCTGACTTCACAGGCATCATTCAAAATTATATGCCGAGATAGAACTCTGCAATTACAGCAATGATGTCAGAGGTGAGGTCCCCAAGATGTCAGACTGAAAACAAAACAGTGAAAATAGTCAAAACCATAATCAAACTCACCACACAGGATCACAGCTCTGGCAATTATCAGCTATTCTGGAACAAAAATCTGATTCAACTGCTGCAAAACTCTACCACACACAACTTTACAGAAACTCAGCAGGTTCTCACTTATGCAAAGAAACCTACTTTGCACTTCACTAAAATGAAAGTTATGCACTTTACATACAGAAAGATCTTTTCATCCCAGTCTGTCCAATAAAACAGAAGTCCTCAAGCCCCAACATGGTTCCAATCCTACTGATTTAATGCTCTAGCCTTGAGCCCTTCCCTGTTTTGCCCATAATACCCTGCTCCTCCCTGAACAACTCGGATCAAGTTTGACACCTAGTGCTAAGCGCATTTGTACTGCTTTTGCCTCTGGATAAATTCATTAGAGCCACATAATGGCAGGGAGAAGGAGGGTGGTCATATTGGATGGACTTACATGAAAGTATCTATTCTTATGGTAAGTACACAACTTTCGTATCCTACTCATTCAGTCCATCTGATCTGCCACATGGGTCAGTCAGAATCCCCAGCTACTAGATACCTGGGTGGCCCTCCAGGGCAGAAGCCATAAAGGAAGCTCTAGCTATGGACATACAATTCCTATCTTCCTTTTTAAAGCTCTAAAACCTTAAGATATGTTTCTGTGGTTGGGGGGGGGGGGGGGGCAGAAACTGCAACACATGAAAATTGTATTGTATTTCTTTGATTTTTTTTTTTTCTGGTTGCTTGGAGAGTCGATTAACTGAGAGTTTACTGTACAGTCTGACAGCCACCTAGATAAGGAAATCTTTGAAACCTTTTTTTCCATTTTGCTATGCGCAAAGGATACAGTTGTTCAGCTTTTCTAAAGGAAGCAGTCCTATGAAGGTAAAAGCAAAGCTGCCTGTGTATATCCAATGTATGCAAAATGTATTCTTCTTTGTTTTGGTAATTTGGAATGAATAATGGAAGATGAATGGGCTGTAAGCAATTGGCCTCAGAGGCCTCTTTAAGAAGAAAATGAGGGACTGGTTTAATGGGTAACCCTATCCTTATGAAATACACGGTATGAAAGAACAGAGGACAAGGCATGTAGCTCTGAAATCATCCTGGCTGAAGTGATGGCCATTATCAGGACAGTTTTCTAGGACAAGAATTTTAATTCTGCAAATGCTAAGGCTCAAATGGAACTCCAGATGGAGCTAATGAAGTTTTTTCAGGTAAGGTTTGTGGAAGGGAAACAAAATCTGTTTGGGCCAAAATGGGGAAATGAGGAGGATTTGGCCTCCGTTGAATGGCTTTCTGTATGAAATTGGTCATTAGAAAAATAGGGGGAATATTCATTCAATAGCCATGGAGGCCAAATACACTTCAGAGCATCGCTGGGGTTCTCTCACTGATGAGGGAGAATGGCAAAGTGCTTGCTGCAACTAGCATTCTGTGGGTAGTGAACAGACTGCAGCATGTTTTGCCCCAGCCAATGAAAATCTATTTTGCTACTGCTGGATTCAGGAACTACGCATGAGGTAGGAAGAAATTCCCACTTAACTTGTCCACAGGATTGCTGAATCTTTCAGGGATGTGTGTTGCAATCAGAAATTGGTGAGAGACCATCATCCATTTCCATACCCTCATGGCTTTTTGACAGAGTGGATAAGATCTGGGTTCCCCTTGCTTATATACTATTCTACTATTGTCTTGTCCATGAAATGTTTATCATTACTAAAGGGAGCCAGTCCTGTAGTTCCTGCAACAAAGGGAGAAAGTACAGTTGTGTACCTACCATAAATGTAGATGTTAGAGTGTATTCACTGTTGCAGTCATTACTCTTGGGTTATCCTGCTGGCAGGCTACCCGCAGTCGGCCTGAATTCCAAAGTCTTGGTCCGGCTTCGTTTGCTGTCGCCTCTTCCTTGACGTCAGTGCGCCAGGGGTATAAAAGATGCAGCTGACGCCATTTTCTTCAGTTTTTCTTGCCCCGGATGTCAGGCGCCCCCCCCCAAAAGGGTAGGCTAAATAGATTATGCCAATAAATATGCATGCACTAAAGTAAACATTTCCTTCATCTACAAGCAAATACACCATATAGGTTATATAGAATAGAGAAGTACTGATAAGACCCAGCAAATGTAAGGGGGATAGTGGGAGGGTAACCTGGACTACAAAAGTGAATACACTCGAACATCTACATTTATGGTAGGTACACAACTGTATTATGTTCGTGTTTCACTGTTGCAGTCATTACTCTTGGGTTGAATCCCAAAGTTGAGGATGGGTGGCTGGGCTAAATAGGATTAGGAGAGGCTATGAGGCCCTGCAGAACTGCAGAGGCAAAGCCTGCTCTAGACTTAGAGTAGAGAGGTAAGTGGTAATGCTTTGTAAAAGTGTGCACTGAACTCCAAGTTGCAGCCTCTAAGATGTCTTTGGTTGGTACTCCTCTGAGGAAGGCTGCTGAAGTGGCTGCTGCTCTGGTAGAATGTGGCCTAATGCCCTTAGGCAGTGATTTGCCATACTGTGAGTAGCAGAAACGAATGCAATGGCCTATCCATTTTGAAATGGTCTGTTTTGAAATGGCCTTTCCTTGTGATCCTGCAGCATATGCCACTAAAAGTTGCTCAGTCCCTCTGAAAGCTTTAGTTCTGTCCAAGTAGAAGCATAGCTGTCTGTGTATGTCCAAAGAATGCAGAAGTCTCTCACCCTTGTTCTGTGGGTTTGGATAAAAGGTAGGCAAGTGAATGGTTTGATTAAGGGTCACACTGGACACCACCTTAGGCATAAATGTAGGATTCGTCCTCAGAGAAACCCTGTCTGGATGGAAAATGATAAAAGGTTCCACAGCCATAAGTGCCTGCAACTCCGAGACTCGTCTTGCAGAGGTTATTGCTAGGAGCAGAGCTGTTTTCCAGGATAAGAATTTTATATCAGCTGTTGAGGCTAGCTCAAAAGGAGGCAGTGTGAGTTTTTCCAAGACATAATTTAGGTCCCATGCAGGTACTGGTGCTCTCCTTGGAGGTCTTATGTTTTTGGCCCCTCTGAGGTACTGCCTTATTAAAGGATGAGAAAAGATAGGTGGTTCCGTATTGTAATGGGCTGAAATGGCAGAGGCATGAATCTTAATTGATGAAAAGGATAGGCCTTTGTTCAGCATCTCAGTTAAGTACTGTAAAATCTGAGGAATATTTGGTAAAAACATGTCAATTCCTTGTTCCTGGTTCCAAGCACAGAATCTCTTCCATTTTTCTGCATAAGATTTTCTGGTACTGGGCCTCCTGGCTTCCAAGATAACATCCATTACAGCTTTTGAAAGAGGAGTGTTCTGAATAGCTACATTATCTGCCATGCTGCCAGATTTAAGGTCCTGAGTTGGCTGTGCAGGATCTGATTGTTTTGTTGGGTCAGTAAGTGAGAAGTTTGAGGCAATGTCCAGGCTGGACCTTGAGACAAGTTCTTTAGGATTGGGTACCAGTACTGGTGTGGCCTGTCTGGGACAATCAGTATCATTTTTGGCTTCTCTTGTCTGACCTTTAGGAGTACCTTGGGGAGGAGAGGCAGTGGAGGAAAGGCATATACTGCTAGGTTTTTCCAGCTGAAGGATAGGGCATCCACTTTCCATGCTTGCTTGTGATAAATTCTTGTGCAGAATCTCTGTAGTTGGCAGTTGTGAGGGGGAGGCAAATAGATCTATGCCTGGGCATCCTAATTTCCTCGTTATCATGCTGAAGACTTGTGGATCCAGTTTCCACTCGTGGGGATCCATGAGGTTTCTGCTTAGTTCGTCTGCCAAAGTATTTATTTTTCCTGGCAGGAATTGTGCTTGCAGGTGAACATAAGTCAATGCTGTGTCCCACAAAGTCATGGCTTGTCTGCAGAGGGGGTAGGAATGTGTGCTTCCCTGCTTGTTTATGTACCACATGACTGTAGTATTGTCCGTCCTTATCAGTAGTTGTCCTGGATGAAGTAGATCCTTGAAAGCTGTTCGGGCATTCTGAACAGCTAGCATCTCTTTTTGATTGGTATGAAGATGCATCTGGCTTGCGGGCCATGTGCCCTGAATACATTTTCCCGCCATGTTTGCCCCCCAGGCATAATCTGATGCATCCGTTAATGTCTGCCTGGCTGGGGGTAAAGTGAATGGCTAACCCTTGTTCTGGTGACAAGCCTTCGCCCACCAACGAAACTCCTTTTGCAGGCAGGGAATGAGGGTAATTATAGTTTCCAGGCTGTGGCAATGTTAAGTCCAAACACTTTTTAGGTACCATTGAAGTTTCCTCATATGCAGTCTCTCATATGGAATTAGTAGAATGCAGGATGCCATGAAGCCCAAAGCCTGCAGAATTTTTCTTGCAGATAACTGGGCCTTTGTTGCCAACAGGTTGAAATAGGTAGTCAGTTGCCTTTGTTTGTCTGGCGTGAGATAAGCCATCTGGGCAGTTGTATTTAAGCTTGCGCCCAGGAATATTATCTCTTGAGAGGGTACTAGTTTGGATTTCTTTTCGTTGACTGTGTACCCTAGGCCTGTTAGAAATCTCTTTACAAACGCCAGATGCTGTAGTAGAATGTCCTTGTTCTCTGCTTGAATGAGGCAGTCGTCTAAGTAAGGATATATTTGTATTCCTCTTTGTCTGCAGAATGCAATTACTGGTGCCAGGCACTTTATGAAGACCCTGGGCGCAGTAGATCAGCCAAAGGGCAGTGTAGAGAATTGGTAGTGCACTGATCCAGCTTTGAATCTGAGGTATCTTCTGCATGCTTGTCTGATTGGGACATGCAGGTATGCCTCTTTTAGGTCTAAAGTCACCAGCCAAGCCTTCTTGCCCAGCATGGGCAGAAGTTGCTGTACAGTCAAAATTTTGAATTTTGCTATATCCAGAAATATGTTTAGAATAGACAGGTCCAGTATTGGTCTCGAGGCCATCCTTTCTTGGTACCAAAAACAGTCTTGAATAAAATCCTTGTCCCTGCTCTTGCTCTGGTACTTGTTGAATGGCCCTCATGTCCATGAGGGATGAGACTTGCTTTTATGCCTCTGCCCATTGATGTTTTGGCAGGTCTGGCCAACCATTTGTCCTTGGCAGGGTATGGAAGTGATACTTGTAGCCTTGTGACACTATGTCTAAGACCCATTTGTCCTAGGTTATGTGCCAGTTTTGAGAAAAAAGTGCTAGTTTTCCCCCTGAAGGTGCTGCCAGAAGATAAGTGCTTGGTGCAGGCAGGGGGAAGTCATTGGGACTGTTTCCTGTATGGTTGTGATTTGTCTTCTCCACTTTTGGAGGTAGAAGCACCCCATTGTTTAGACCTGTAAGAGCCTTGGGGCTGGGATCTGCCTCTTGGGCGTCTGTATCTGCCCCTTTGTGGTCTGTCTGACACTGGAAAGGACCAATTCTTTGTAGGCCAGTGTCTGCTAAATCTTGGAAGCTGAACCTGTAAGAAATCCTTAACCGTTTGCATAGATTTAGCTTTGTCCTCCATTTTCTTTAACACCTCCTCTGCTTTAACACCAAACAAAGTATCATGCTGTAATACGGCATCTAATAATTTTGCTTTGACATGATCAGGCAGAGTTCCTTTAACCAAGCAGGTCTCCTAATGACAGAGCCCTTCACAGCGGCTCTGCAGGAGGCCTCCAAAGAATCAAAACCACATTGCAAAGTATGCTTTCTAACTTGTTCAGCTGCATGCAATAAATCCTGCATTTCTTTGTTTTCTGCACAGTCAGAATTAGTCAACATTTTCTGTTTAAGCAGTGACATAATATATTGTGGATATTTGAGCAGATGAAACTGACAAATTTAAAGCTCTTATAGCCAAGGTTGCAGAAGTGTAAATCTTTTTTCCCCATCTGTCTAATGCCCTAGAATCCCTGTCAGAGGGGGTAGGGCTTTTGCAGCGGAAGCCTTGACCCCTTTGGGACCCTGAGAGATGGTTTCTGGGTCAGCAGCAGGGTTTATGAAAAGGAATTTATGAGAGTCAGGGACCCTGTAGTACCTGTCCGGCTTAACAGGAGCTGGAGGTGAGGAGTCAGGGGTCAGAATGGACTTTGAAAATACATAATCAACAATGTCTAACACAGGTGGAATAGCTAGGGGCCTGTGTTTTCCCAAAAGAATAATCCTCAGGAGAGAGGCTGAAGGGATAGATTTCTTCAGGATAAGAATCCTCATAGGGAGGGGGAGAGAGTATTCCTGATCAGAAGAATCATCAGATGAAATGGAAACCTGATCTGAAGATTCATATTCTGTCTCTTGCCTAGGCCTTTTATCAGGAGAGGGATGGGAACCCCTGATCAAAGTAATTAAGTCTTCGGCCATTTTGAGCATCTGTTTTTTGGGCATGGAGGCCTGTCCATGATGCTGTTGTACTTGTTTGTCTTTAAGGGCGCTTTAATCTTTGCCTTTGAAGCTGAAGTGGCTTTAATGTATAATTACGTTGGTCTGAAAACACCCTTAGAAGCCGATGCCTGCTCAGCGGCTCTGGACCCATCTGAGGGAATAGTTTCCAAAGGTCCAATACTTTGACCTTCCAGCAGCCTAGGTGACTCCACGTGGCAGTTGGTAGCGGCCTGCGGGTCTAAAGTAGCGGGCGCCAGGGGCTGCAAAGGCGCCTCACTGAGAAACGGCAAACCGATGACTGGCTTAGAAGAAGCCTCATCATCTATTTTGGACCTCGGATGCCTGACCTTCTCTTTTTCTTTATGTTTCTTCTGAATTCCGGTAGTCGGATGGCTATCTGACAACATGGTATAATTAAATCTTCTGCCAAAATAGTGTAATGCAAAATCGTACCGATGCTTAACAGTGCATTGGTTAAATCTAGCACAAAACCGACAACTAGCAACGTCGTGGTCAGGGCCTAGGCAAGGAATACAGTAAGAATGAAAGTCCTTATGAGGTATTTGCTTCCCACAAGAAATACAATTATTAACTTTTTCTGACATCGGTCTGGAGCAAGAAAAAAGTTTCCCCAACGGGATACTTAGCTTTTAATGAAGACTTCGGATCTGAAATTCGAACACGAATATCTCAGGGGTCGGCCGACCGGCACTTGCGAACTGCTTATGCTTCGGGTACCACGTGGCAAGAAAGACTGAAGAAAATGGCGTCGGCTGCATCTTTTATACTCCTGGCGCACTGACGTCAGGGAAGAGGCGTCAGCAACCGACGTCGGACCTAGACTTTGGAATTCAGGCCGACTGAGGGTAGCCTGCCAGCAGGATAACCCAAGTGTAATACAGTGAAACACGAAGAACATTCTCTGAATCTAACCAAGAACTTTGAACCATTCTCCCTTTGAAGTGCCCCTTCCATCTGAGGGAGGATGCATCCGTGGCTAAAGCTACTACTAAAGGGGGAACCTGGAAGGGCCTGCCTGCATATCAGTTTACATGAGTTTTGCATGACTGTTATTCTGACAGGAAAAGACAGAGGATTGACCCACTAGGATTGCAGTAACCACTGCTGAATTATCAAATGGTAATGAGCAATCTGTACCATTAAAATTAAAAATGACATTAACCCTCAAGGTCAGCCTTGCTGGGAGTAGATTGGATTCCAGAACAATCTAAACTGCAACTTTCAATGATTTGATTCTGTCTTGTGGAAGAAAGATCAGAGTTATGGTCACGTCCAGATGACGGTCCAGGCCAATGTTGAGTGGGGTGCAGGTTGGATTTTCCTAGATTTACTGTTGCAAAGCTGTCGCAAAACAAGAGTATACTTCCAAGACTGGAGGAAATCCCTGGTCAGCCTCAGCAAAAAGCTTAGATCCCTCATAAAATCCTCCAAAGACAGTTATGAAAATAAAATTGTCACCGATTCCAAACACAACCACAAAGCATTCTACAGCTATGTCAAGAATCTCAATGGCAGCACTCAGATCTGCTCTGAGCCACAGCACAATGGCACTAAATATACAGAACCAACTGAAATTGCCAACATCCTGGCAGATAGGTTCAGTGCTAACTTTATTCCCCCTCACCCTCCAAAAGGCCCATCTTAATACCGGAAGAATGCAAAGCCCCTGTAATCACAGATGAACAAGTAAAGACCGCACTCTACACACCAGACATCATCTCAGTCTGCGTACTACACAAACTACAGAACGAACTGGCACCCCAACCTAAGTACCATGTTCAAGCATAGCCTCACCTCAGGCTATGTGCCTACTGAATGGTGCACAGTGACGGTTATCACACTCCACAAAGGGAGTGACACCAAGGACCCCAGAAACTACTGCCCCATTAGCCCGACGAGCCTGGTCTGCAAGGCAATGGAATGTATCATCTTTGTGCTTATAAACAAAGACATAGGTAACCTCCAAACCTTAGACCCCACTCAGTTTGAGTTTGTAAAGGGTAGATCATGTCTACTAAACCCAATTTACTTCTTTGAAGCAGTCAGAGCCGTAGACGAGGGCAAGGTAGTGCACACAGCCTATCTGGACCTCGCCAAGGCTTTCAATACCATCCCCCACTCTGGAATTATACATTAACTAAACTGGGCATAAATCCCCTATGTCACAAGAAGGGGGGGCCAACTGGCTCACTGACAGAACCCACACTGACAGAACCCACACAGTAAAAGTAGCCGACTCCAAGTCCGACTGGAGACCAGTGACAAGTGGAGAGGTCCTGGGTCCTCTCCTGTCTGGCATCTACTTCTCTGAAGTGCAGGCCAACACAGAAGGTCTTTGGCTAACAAAGTTCGCAGATGACTACAAACTGGGAGCCATAATTGAATCACTTAATGATGTAGACATTCTATAAAAGGGCCTCACAGAGACAGATGCTTGGTGTCAAAGTTATGGACTTAAGCTCAATGCCAAGAAGTGCACTGTCATCCCCTTTGGGAAAAACTCGGTACCCATGTACTACCACATAGGCGGTAGCTCACTAAATACTGAAAGCGTGATAAGAGACCTCGGGACACAGGTGGACAGTAGTCTCTCCTCTGATAACCACATCGCCACAGTAATCAGGAAATCCTTCTACGTGGCACAACTCATCACAAAAGGGTTCTCCTCTAGAAAAAAGGAGGTCATTGTTCCTCTCTACTAATCCCTCATCAGACCCACTATAGAGTACAATGCCCAGTATGGCATGTATCTCACAAAGACACCTACAACAATTGGAAAGGCCACAGAAATACCTCACTAAGAGGATTACTGCCCTCAAACAGATGCCATACGCAGACAGTCTCAAAAAATCTCCAGCTCTACTCCGTAACATATCGCCTACTCAGAGGCGATCTCTGCCTAACATACAAAGCTATGTCAAACCTAGAGCTGTTGGACATGCTACACTTAAAGAAATCCCAATCTCTCCGAATTACATGCTCCAGGAACCTAAACCTTGTCACCACAATAAACAGAACATGCTGGAGGGATAGATTCCTGGACTCAGAGATTTCCCATACTCTGGAACAAACAAGCAAAGTTCCTCATTGGCCCTCTAAGAAACATCTTGACAACTGGATGGAAAATAGAAAATTCACCCTGGGGATCACTTCTGCAGCACTGCTTGACAGCGGCACAGGAAAATAATTTTCTTGGGTGGCGAAAGTCAGGGAACCTTTTTGGCTAGGCTTATATAGGCCCCAGGGTCGATAGCCTAGTACCTACCTATGGCGGCACCCCTTTTGTGGAGTGTGATAACAGTCGCTGTGCACCATTCAGTAGGCACATAGCCTGAGGTGAAGCACAAAGATGAAGCATATAGTCCCTTTGCCTGAAAGGATGCCTTGGAAGAGGCAGTCAAGAGCCAGCCGACCAAGTATGGGAAATTTTTCAATTCCTGCAATCATAGCTGGGCTGCTACAACTACCACACACTAGGTGAACACATTGGGGACATTGGTTAGACCATACAGCGATGCTCTGAACTGGAAATGTCTGGCTCCTAAACAGAAGTGCAGGAGTTTTCTGGACTTCCTCTCTATTTTTATGCGAAGATAAGCATTCTGGACATCTATACAGCACATCCATTTGTTCTTCTGAAAACATGGAAGAATTAACTGCACCAAGGCCACCTGAAAGCAGGTCGTTTCAACATAATCGTTCATCAGGTTAAGGTCCAGAATGGGTTGGGGTCCTTCATTTTCACTGGAACCAAAAAGCAATACTAACAAAATCCTGACCTGTGCTGGTCTGGTGGGACCTCCTGGATGGCTCATTTTTGCAATAACAGAGTGAAACTCTTGCATGGCAGCCTTTGCTTAATTAGGTGGGTCTTAAGGGGTACGGAAACTTCAAAAATGGAATTTTATAACCTCTGAATGTTATCCCTCTCACCCACCTGTCTTGTCCGATGGGGTACCATGAGTGAGGGTAGAGGGATGAGTCTCCCTCGACTGCCTCCACAGTGAAGCAGTAAGACAAACTTTCATAGATTATGGGTGATCTGTCAGATAAAGGTCCACAGATTCTCTGGTGCTACAGACCTCCCAACTTCTGGACCTGCGTCCGCTGAAGTAGCTTCCTCTACCTCAGCCACTTCTCTTAGACGAGAAAATCATACTAAAGGTGAAACTTCCAAATCCAGACCAATTAAGCACCCTATTGGTCCCGATTATAGGTGTGCTGAGGTGTCTTGAACTTCACTGCTGTAGAGAGCATCTTGCCATCCTGCTCACTCTTCAGCATCCTTTCTTTAGCCATGGAGCCAAATAAGGTGGTTCTTTCAAATGGAGCATTTTGTGAAGGGCACTTCACTGCAGTATCAAACAAACATTGCCAAGAGCAACACCTCATGGCAATGCCTGCTCCACCTGCTCTCACCTCCCCATCCACTGCATTGTGTAGTAGCAGCATGGACAGGTTGGTGAAACTGAAGATTGTTGACAGAGTAGTGTGAAGTTGCATCTGTGACTCTGGCATAATGGGATTTTTAACAGTGGATAATGCTTGATGAACAAGACCTGTCTGGAACCTGGTCATATAAGTGGTGTAGGTCGTGGCCTGCATAGTAAAGGAATTTGAAGTATATGTATGCTTCCAGAGTCTATCTATTGCTTGAGACTTCTTGTTGGGCAGATGCATAGATGAACATTCTACAGAATCTCTTTTTTGGTGGCTGCTAGAAATATAATGGAGTCTACTAGAGGAGTCCTTGCCCAGAATGACTTGTCCTTATGGGGTATGAAATACCTTGTTTGTTTTCCTGCTATGGCCTTCTCACTAACTCCACCAATTGGTCAGCAGGAGAGACCACCCAGAAGTAGAAGGGGTTGTTCCTTATACTTCAAATACTGTTTCATTCTGGGAAGTAGGTTTCACTGGCCAAAATTCCCTCTGTCTCATGAGCTCCACTGGGAGAAGATTGTGTGGAACCCTCTCCATCATTCGAATCAGTATCTGAAGTGACAGACTCATTAGACAAGTCAAACTGATTCCTCTTGCATGACTTCTTAGGTGGTTCATGGGAGGATACTGCAGAGTCTTCGGAGGAGCGTCTCTGTCACACATCAGAAGATTTGGGGTCTACAGAAATAATCTGCCTATATGATGCCCATTTAGAAAACTAGCAGACTGAGCAGGGGTCATGAGATGAAACTATAGAGTCGGAGGGCCCTCTGGATCCACCTTGCATAGCAAAAAGTTCCTCTCAAGAACCTGTTCCAAACCACACCATGGCAAGATCCAGCTTCCCAAAAGAAGTGTGTGAAAATGACCCAGGTGGATTCCTCGGACTTGAATGAGTAGTTCTCTCCAAAGAGGGGAATCAGAGCCAATTTCTCAAAGACCAACATCTCAGATAACACTAGCAAAGCCATCCACCCAACCTATCAGCTTTAAGACTCAGTCTTAGGATCTGACAGGAGTTGAATCAGTTGAGTTGGATCTAAAAATCCCCAGAGCCAATGATACCGAAGATCAAAGACTCCTGGGACACAGGATCCAGATGAACAAATGGATTCAATGAGACTAGAGATGAACCATGGCCAGTGAGAGAGCCTGTCTCGAGGTGAAGTCCACTTATTCAATTGGCCTTGGAGCTGATGAAATTGCAATGATCCCCATCTTGAGTTCGGTTCTGAGAAGCTTCTGCAACAGGTGATCTAAATCGATGTTGGAAGCACTTCTGTAAGATTTAAAGGACTTTGCAGACTGGGATGAAGAAGGTCTGGAAATAGGCTTCTCCAGTGTCCTGGGAGAATCTCGAGCAGCAATAGGAGCCATTGAGACTGGATCTGGTGGCGATATATGCAGGGGGGGGGGTCCAAGTCACAAGTTCTTCGAGTCTTGGATTCCTCAGAGTCAAACCTGGAATCAAAGAATCTGATGAATGCTTCCTTGATTCCAGGTTCTTGGGCTTCAGGGCTTTCTGTGAGGGTTTCTTAGCTTTGACTGGCTCCTGACAGAGAAACGAGCCCTTCAACTATAACCTTATTCCCTCTGTCAGACAAGGATATGGGCCCAAAGGCAGCACAGATATCACATGAAGCACTCAGATGTGCTACCCAAAAACAGACCATACAAAGATTATGGTGGTCTTGTGGGGAAATTTTTGCCCAAATTTAGAGAAATTTCTGAAAAATAGAAGCTTTCTCCATAGCACTACAAAATCTTGGTACAAGCAGAAATATACAACTATCCAAGTATAGTTACATTAAGAGCACAACTCTCATTAAATATTTGTATATGTATGTGTGTATATCAAAGATGAGTACAGCCCTCAACTACTTGTCAAACAACCTTAACTATGCTATCAACTGTAAGATCTACTCTAAAGAGACTTGAAATAAAATGGCACAGGGCCACAAGAAGAAGGGCTGAAAAAATTCTCAGATCAAGGAAAAAATAATAAATAGACTACAACTACTTTAAAACACTACACTATACAAACAATCAAAAAGCAGCATCTGAGTTAGAAAGGAGCAGAGCACTGTGGGTAACAGCTTAGGAAGGGCTTGAGACTGGAGCACTTAATCAGCTAGACTGGATCTGAGCTGGGACTCAAGGACCCATATGTTGGATCAGATGGACTTAATGAATATAAGAAGGTATGCTTTAGAATGAATGTTAATCTCCTATACTGGTCTCTCTACTAGTCTCTCTCCCTTTTTTTTAAAAATACCTTTACTTAATTACTTAAGACATAGGCAAACATAAAACTAGTCATTTAAAAAAAGCTGTTATAACAGGTAGAAATAATTTCTTAACATTATGGCAACACTTACATATTATCTTTGAACATGAATGGTCTCACAAGTATATACAAAAAAGTAAGAGTAGTAAACTAAATTAAGAAATACACAGTGCAAATAGCTATGCAACAGAAGACACATTTGGAAAGAACTGAAAATGTGAATTTGATAAAGAAATGATTTAACAATGGTTATTCAGCTGAATATCTGTGACAAAGGAAAAGGGGAGTACTTATATTAATTGCTCCAATAGTGATACAAGAGGGGAAAAAAGATAATAATGGCAGATTTGCAGCAGTAAGGGGCTACTGGCAAGGGAGCAGGATTATGCTGGCATGTATTTATATTCCACCTAAAACTGTTGCAATGGGGCTTATGAAAATTCTGGGAGAAATAATCGGCTTTCAGCACGGACTACTACTTACAGGTGGGGAACAGAATTTGATTTGCAACAGTCAGAATGTATCTTGGGGACCCTAGAAGGGAAAATATAATAAAATATTTGGTATGAAAGATGTGAATTCAGTAATAGGAGCTTGGACAGAATTTACATATTCTTCCCAAAGGTCCAAAATCTGTGCTAGGCTAGACAAATTGTATTTCACTGGAACATATGCATTTAACTGAAAGTTTTCATACACGTTCAAAAACTATTTCAGATCATGCGCTAACAACTAAAATAAAAATGCAGGATAAGGAAACAAAAATTAGACACTGGTGCTTCACCACCTGTTAAACTGAGAGGAATTTAAAGAAGAGGTAATGGAAATTATTCAGGAGTTATTAGGGAAGACATAAATTTCTTCAGAAAACCTAGCTAGGGAGTGGGATAAAATTAAAGTGGTGTTAAAAAATAAGGTAGAAATGAAAGAAAACGATATATGGTTGAGAATTAACAAGAATTATTTACTGGGACTGACAAAGATTAAGCTATTGCAGAATAGAAATATTATCAAAAATCAATTGCTTAACCAGAATCTTTCTAAACTCATGCATATTATTGAGATATTCCCTTATGTTCTCTTTAGCACTCTGCAATTCTTTTCCTGAGATTTCCCTTACTCTGTGATACTTTAACCTTTGTCAGCTCCTCTAAATAAATCATTACTTCTTGACCATATTCTTTTTCTTTTATTTCTACCTTATTTTAAACTCCACTTTCATTTTATCCCAGTTGCTAGCTATAATGTCTGAAGAAATTTCTATCTTCAGTAGTAACTCTTGACTAATTTCCACTACACATTCCGTATTTTTTTCTTTTTAACAGGTAGGTGGGGGAAGCACCAGTGTCTAATTTTTACTTCATTAACCGAACACTCTATCCCAATTCCTACTAATAATGTCCTGCAACTGTGAATTTATACCATTATAGGTTAAAGGTTAAGACCAGAGCCAAACTTAAATCACCTCCACCTTCTTTTCCTTTTTCTTTTCCTCCTACTTCACAAAATCCCCAATTTAAGATGGGTTTATACTGCCCTTGTCTTTCTTTGACCTTTAACCTCATCAACCAGATGCTCTGGATACACCCTATCCAAAAAAATCTCCCTCAACTTCATAACCTCCACCAACAATTCACCATCATTGGAGATCATTCTAGACATTTGGACAAACTGCCCTTTAACAAGGTTATGTTTTTGCCAAAGGGGTGGACACTTTCAAAATGCAACTAACTATTACACCACTTCACAATCCACAAAATATTAGACACAATCTTCCATTAACCATATCCTTAGATATGGTAATATAAAAAAAAATACTGCTGTTATCAGAATTCATTGTTAATTTAAAAAATTCCGCAGTAGTATTTAAGTACCTAAAACACTCCTGCAACCTGTCAATAAATCCTTGCCAAATAAACAATACATCTTCCAAAAACCTGTAATAAGCCATGTTGTGAGTGATGTGTAGTTACTGGTGTTCTGATGAAGTTTTATAATAAAATGAACGAAAGCACTTAAGCAATTAAAAATAGTTGTTTTATGTTTATTTGCTCCTTCCCGTGACTTAGCAGCATTTTTTTTTCATTTCTTATAATTACTTTTATGCTGTGGAGATAATTTTGCTATATATGACGAATCACTGCAGGTCTTATTAAACATACTTAAATTCAATTCACATAAACTTAATATTAATTTCTGTCTGCCAAGACATGTCTTCTTTAAGAAAACATACATAGACATCCACAACTCAAATAATTCCTAGAATCTGGAAAAGATTACCACATACTGATGTGGGTGGGAGGTTGGCATAATGGTTAAGGTGTTTGCCTTACAGACACAAGGTACAGGGTTTGATTCTCATGGGGGTAATTGGCTAGGCTTAAAATGGCCCATAAAGGCAATTAGTCTAGTACTAACCTATGAACATACTGTGAGGCATTTTGAAAATATTTAAAGACTAGACACATGAATGTTATATATAGTTATATATAATATGTATAACCCTTACTTTATAAAGTCAGTATGTTTTTTGAATAGCTTACAGGACTATAAAAAATGGATTAAACAAATTATTGCTGTATGAACCATATGGTAAAGTATCACAGGAAATTAATGAGTATCTCTCAGATGGATAATGAATAAGCCTCCAGCAGATTGTAGCACAGTTTGCAAATGTTGATATAGCACAGTTTGCAAAATTTGAAAGGGTATTTCTGATGCTTTTAGCCATCCTGCTAGTTCATTTTTGCATAAGAATGATGAAAAGGGTTTACCAATCTGGCATGATTTGTTAATAATTTGCAGTAGTCAAGAAAACCTTAACAGGCTTTTAACACTAACATCTGGGGGGGATTAAGCCTCCATGGTATCTTTACCTTATTCGTTATATTAAATAATCCATGTATATCCACTATATGTCTCAGGTATTTTACTTTTATTTTAAAAACACACTTGGCTTTCTTAAGACACAGACTTGTATTCAGCATTGTTCTTAACACTTCCTCTATGTTCTGTTAAAATTCTTTTGTTATAGTTTTAGCATATAGGATCTCATTCTGATAAATTGCAATTTGTGGTAATCTTTGTAACAAACCTGTAAATGTCCTTCCTTATAAAAAACCTGTTGCAGTACTTCTTATAACAGAGATATCCTTCCAGGAATGGCCATGCATCTGGCCAGCATACTAAACCATTGGGCCCTTCCAAATACCATATATCAGACGTATGTCTTTCTTCCAAGATATAAGGTACACAAATGAAGTACAAGCATCACATTCTCAACATTTCTTTGCTGCCAGTCTGAACACTGTGTTTTGAATTCAGTTTGAAGTCATCCATCTTGTACCAGCTCTGACTTTCCTGTCTTTTCTCCCTCTACTTCTTCCTTGGGTCTTTTTGGTGACTCTGGACTTGCACCATGCATATCTACTTATTCTATACACCCTCTCTTCAGAAAGTTTTTTATAATCCTCTGTTTCTCCCTTACATTATCGGTACTCTACTTTACCTTTTGTTTTTTCTACAGCACCAATGATTTTAACCAAATGTCTAGCCCTGTTTATAGCGTTTTGCAGGCTCCATGGTGTTTAGATTTTTCCCCATCCGGATGACCTTCTCATTCAGTCCCCCTGCTCTGCATCTTCTTCTGTGCAACATAGAATTCATTATGGTTCTTCAAAGTGTGGGCTTCACTCTAAATCTAATAAAGGCAATTTTGATTCCTTCTAAGGACCATGATTTTTTAGGCTGCAGGATTCACACCCTTACTGTGGTGGTACTTCTTCCTCCCAAAAGGTCCTCTCCTTGGCAGTTTTCTTTCAGTCTCTTCTTCCTTTGCAAGAGATCTCAGTAAGAGACTTTCTGAGAGCCATGGGGTTCATAACTATTCCAGACTTCATATGAAGAAGTTCCAGTGATACCCGAGGACAATCTGGCTGCAACTTTGTCACTCCCTGGACTTTTCTATTCCTCTATTGCCTTGCCTAAGGAAATACCAACCAGAACAAGTAGACCATGGTACTGGTACATAAACTAGAAAAAGTCAAAACAAAAAAACGACCAGAAAAACACCATACTCGAAACCAGGAACTTTAATATTGAACATTAAAATCAGGTTAAGTGATTTCATCATACAATGACATCTTCAGAACCACTGAATAATAAGTAGAGGGCACTTGGAAAATAAAAAGCCTTGTTTAAACACCCCCCACCCCTAGAAACAACCAATCATGAGTAAAAACTTAGCATAAATACTGAGACAATCGAAATTCTGAAAACGAAAAAACAACCAATGAACTTAAGACATATATATTGATGCTACAAATAAAATAGCAGCCAATGATGTAAATCCAGTTCATACACGAATTAACATCAGTCATATCAACAAACAAAATATAACAATAAAATATGTATCATATTCTAGATGCCCTATTTCTTAATTCACTTGTTATTGACATGGCATCATTTAAGCTGGGGTAATTGCTGGCATCAAGTCGCAGTTGATAGATCATTTCCCAGTTTGTTTTTATTTTTTGTTCTGCTGTATGGGGGTATATTAGGACATATATATATATATATATATATATATATATATATATATATATATATAGGTTTACTATTAAAATATCGACGTAGCATTGTACGCCTATGAATTCCGCAGTGGTGCAGCGGTTAGCGTTGCTGCCTCACAGCAAGAGATACTCTGGTCCAATCCTTGGCTGGGGTGCCTTCTGTGTGGAGTCTGCATGTCCTCCCTGTGGTCGTATGAGTTTCCTCCCAGTGCTCCGGTTTCCTCCCACATCCCAAAAACATGCTGTAGGTGGATTGGACACTCTAAATTGGCCCTATGGATTGGACACTCTAAATTGGCCCTAGGTGTGAGTGCGTGTGTGCCTTCTGTGGACGGTTGGGCGCCTGTCTGGCAACTCGACACTGTAAAACTCCACTGCCAATCATGAGCGGACAGGTGATCCGCTGTGGCGACCCCTTAACTGGGAAAAAGCCGAAAGAAGAAGAACCAGCATTTTTACCTTCATTGTTATTGGAGCATGATTTGAAATAGTTATCAGATGTGTTGAAGCTTTCAAATACACGCATGTTCCTATGAAATATAATTTCTGTCTAATCTAGCCCAGTTACCGTATCTTGGTAAATATGCAAATTTTGAGCTCGTAATACTAAATTCACATCTTCCATATCAAATATCTAAGTCTCTATTTCTTAATCAGTCAACTGACATACCAAATATTGCCCCCTGGAGTCAGAGATGCATTAACAGGGGGTGATACTCACCAGCATGTTATAACAGAATTTTCACTAAACGTCCAGGAGAAAAAGGTGACACCAAGCTTTAGCGTATAATAACTTTAATCTCGGCTTTCATAAAAAAAAAAAAAAAAAAAAAGAGACTTCTTCAAACATGTAACAAACAGACATGTTCAACAAACGTAACACTATCAGTCTTAATTTATACACATAATAAGCCAATCAGCTTCTTAAATCAATTAGTTTAAAACAATAATTAAAGCCAATACATTGTTTAAACACCGCTTAAAATACAAAATCTGTAATCGTTAATCTCCTATACTTTAAAAAAACACTTAATATTAAGGGGGCAATTTAACCCCGATGAACTATCGGCCCCTAATAATTGCCAAAGTGTTTCTTTTTGTTCCACTTTGTTTCTAAAATTCCCCATCTCTTATCCTCAGGAACTTGCTTTAAAATAATAAACAAAAATGTC
The DNA here is from genome assembly GCF_019279795.1 of Protopterus annectens. Lineage (NCBI taxonomy): Eukaryota > Metazoa > Chordata > Ceratodontiformes > Protopteridae > Protopterus > Protopterus annectens. Next base: position 1,912,800,872 of record NC_056741.1, on the reverse strand, counting down.
TTAAAGTTAGAACAATCAAAAGAATGTTTCTACAAAGCATTCATATCATTTTTACTTTTAATGGCATACAAATGTTCTTTAATTCTAGTTTCCAAAGTCATAGTGGTCATACCTACATAGCAGGCATCACACCCAGAACACATACTAATATATACAACCCCATTTAGATTTGCAATTAAAAACACCACAAATCTGAATAGTATATCCAAGATGTTCCAAATATAAACAAGACCCCTCTAATCTGAATCTACATACTGGGCAATTTCCACATTTTTACATTCCTTTGGCCTTAAGAGACAAACACCCTGTAATACTTAATTCAGTGTGGTCATTTTGTAGTAAATTTTAAGATTATAGGAATTCTTAAAAGCAAGCTTGGGATAAGTTCCAATACATTTTGCCAAATTCAAATTTCCTTCCAATATTTTCCAATTATAATCCCACAAATATTACTATCTACAGTCATATGAATGTTACATACAACTGCATTATGTTTAAAAAGACTTTTATCACTAGTTTTCCAAAAGGTTTTCCACAATATAGGGAAAAATCTTTCCTTTTTAACCTAATTTCATCAGCTGTTTTGATAAGCTACTCCAAGGTATAACCCTCGATTTAAATAAACTAATAATGAAGGAAAGCTCTCTCTCCATATCACCTTCAAATGTTATCCTAGAGGCCCTAATAAACTAGCCTCTAGGTATATTCTTAACAAATCTGGGGCGATTACTTTGATAGCTTGTGTAATTATTACTAAAAATACTTCTATGTATTTTGCTCTCAAACTTTTGATGAAACTCATCCATTTTAAAACCACATCTAAAAATCAGACTTCTAAACCACATTCTCCTATAATAAATTTCAGAAAATTAGATTCATTATTCATTGATTTGACCAAAGAATGCGCATAATTTTCAGTGCCTTCTAAAATTAAAAACATAGTCCACAAATCTATTATAATAGACATTATAGGCATTAGCCTTGAGTAAAAAGGTCACATATTCCCACCAGCCAAGGACCAAATTAGCAAAGGCTGGTGTGACCCCTGAACCCATGGCTACCCCTTTGATCGGTTTATAAATCTGATTGATGAATAAAAATTTGTTTAACAAAATATTCAACAATTCACAATACAACTTAACATTACTTTTGTTGATGGCACCGAAATGAGTTAAAAAATTCTACACATATTTGTGAAGGCTGCCAGCCCAGCTAGCTAGAATTTTGCAAATAATTCTGTCATTTGTAAATAAATATCATCATCCACAGGCTTGCCTTACAAATGTAAGTGAACTATATGTTATGATTAAACTATACGTTATATGCTGAGCTTCAAAAATGTATCCACAGTGTACTCTGCTGGAGAAGAGCAAAAAATGTATATGGGGACTATACACCTGTGCAAATGTATGATTTTATAGCAGAGTTAACGTGCAAACTCTGAGAAAATTGTACGTGTGGATTTACCAGAACAAGAAGACAGAATGTCTGCAGCTGGAAATTCTTTCTATTGTTTCAGACAGAAATAATTACTAGGTTTAAAATGTAAAAGTGTTAATTGTTTTAAGACTTCCAGTTTCAAGCAAGCTTCTAAGCGATAAGTATTTTTGGGTTCCTATTAAATGATCGAAGACACATTCTTTCGCATGCATCTTGATCGAACTTGAAAGCACGAAAAGGCAAAATAGCGAAACGGCATATAAGCAAATTCTTTCCCTGGGAAAGAAATTACTTGGCCGCTTCCATTACTTTGCCATTTTTGTGACTGTAGTGTGATCTCAGAGTTGGTATATTTAAGTGAGGGGGTTGTGGGGGACACAGCCCCCCACTTTATGTAATGTTTTAAATTTTTTTGTTTTTGTTTTGGGGAACAGCAATTTTTCCCTTGGAAACAAAATCGCTGTTCTAAGCGTTCGAGATAGTAAGCTTTCACTTAAATGGGCTCGATAAATCATCATTCACTTTTTTAAGCATTCGATGATTTAACAGAGCCATATTATTCATACAGACATGTTAAATTTTGTTGGTATCTGTTTAGCCTGGGAACTAGATGCATATGTCAAATAGTGATGTCATCTAGCTAACCCACCAGTAATGTGTATTATTAATTTAAGAACCATCTCAGTGAGAAAGTCAGTATATTTTGTATTTTGTTCTGGATCTGTAAACATCTCTTCAGCACTTCTCATCTATATCTGCCTGGCTCTGTAAGAAAGACATTTAGGGCACAGCATCTCTTAGAGATGGATAGGAATATAGCAAGAGTAGTCTAGATGTTTTCTGAATTTGAGAGACAATTCTGCAATGTTGTTTTAAAATATTTCCTGTGATTCTGAACTCTATTGTCACTGTGTTGAGTTAATGAGTATTGTCTTGTTCTTTTATTATTAAATATATTTAAACCTTTAGAATTGTGGCTGGTTTTGTATGGAGATATTTAAGCTCTGAGAGTACTTGCATATGTATTTGGTGATACTGTACAGGCCACTCTGGAATAGCCTTAAAAGTTCTGGCCACACTTACCATTTGGATAAAAGTAACATTGGACAGGAGAATTGTTCACCCTTTGGGAAGGGCCTTAAGTAGCTAATTAGTAAGTAGTGTTTGGTGGCAGTGATTACTACGTTTTAGCCTGGGCAGAAGGGGGCATTAGTTAGTGAACCTGTGCCAGCCTTCCCCAGGAGTGTCTTGCATGTTTGCAAATAAATTAAAATCTCAAAGTGTGTGTGTGTCAGCTACTTGGGCAGGGACATGAAGCACCGGTTGGGACAGAGAGTGCTGGAGACTTTGGCTTGATCACTTGGCTGAGATCTGAACCCTATAGCTTTTCCAGTGGGCAGACTTATTGGGGAATCAGGAAAGAAACAAGCCCCAGACAGATTGTGATCTCTGTGTACTCTTAAGGGAAATTGTACTTTACTGTGTGTGTACTTGTCATCGTCCCAATGTGCACATCCCTCACTGGTGTTAGTGATGAGGATTGAAGCTCCTTGTTTACTGGGCCAGTGCACGGCATCACATATTAATTTTTGGCAGTGGTGGGATAGCCACATCAAATATTAATTGGTTGACAGTGGTGAGATAGCCACATCACATACTAATTGGCTTGTAGTGGTGTGGATATTGAATTCCTGTAGCTTATGTACAGTGATCACTGAAGGCATTTTTGTACTCTAAATCAGCTGCACAGTGAACATTCAGAGTTCATATCACAATTGTTTTATTTCTTTTGTTAGGGTAGTCAGGGAGAGCATGCAAGCATGTCAGGAAAGGAGTATGGCAAGCTGACAAAGAGCCATTTGGCCGAGATGTGCCAGGCTGAAGGACTGGTGCAGGGAAACCTGACAAACAGACATGATTGCAGCTTTAGTCACAGCTGCATCAGAGAATACTAACCAGAAGGACAATCAGACTGGCTGCGGAGATGTACAACTCAGGAAATGGATAGCTCAACCTTTCCACGGAGGACTTAAAAATCCGTCTGGAGATAAAGAGACAGAGTTGGAGGCTAACCGTTTGGAAATGGAAGCAGCAGAGAGAATGAGACATCTGGAAGCTGAGGAGAATGAGAGGCAGAGGCAACGTGAAAAGGAGATGCTGACTCTTCAGAGTCATGGAGGTAATGGGGAAGGGAGTAACCAAACCTCAGAAGCAAAAAAGGTCAGTAAATTTCTTCCACAATTTACAGAGGGGGATAATTTTGATAGTTTCATTCATATGTTTGAGAGGGTATGTAAACAGTATGATGTTGACCAAGGGCTCTGGGTACAGTTCCTGACCCCCTTAACTCCATGGTAGAGCTGTAACTGTTCTGTCCAAACTGTCTGATAATGACTTTTTAAATTATAATGTTGTAAAGAATTGTTTGCTAGAATTTAAGCCAACACCTGAAGCTTATATGAAAAAGTTTTGTGAGCATAGACACAAGGCAGATGAAAGTATGTGTGAATATGTTGCAGAACTAAGCATTTATTTTCATAGGTGGGTGAGTGGATGTCAGGTCATCACTTTTGAAGGGCTGGCAGACCTTTTGGTGAGGGAACAAGCCCTTAACACTTTGCCTGAAGACATGAGGATCTGGTTAGCTGATAGACAATGCCTTACTGCAGATGAGTTGGGGAAGAAGGGAGACTTATACCTAGCAAGCAGGGCATCACTGCACAGGAAAGGGACACCTAGTGCTGCTCATGGGTCTAAGGGAACACATGGTGGGCAGCCCAGACTGCCCCAAAAGGATCTGCCAGTAGCAGGGGAAGCCACTAGTCCAGGTACACGTCCAGGACGTAGGGTTAAAGGTTTTAAATGCAACCAGTGGGGCCATGTAGCATATAGATGTCCACAGAGGCAAGGTGGGGAACAAAAGGTGGGAGAGCCAGTAAGTGGGAATGACAAAATGCCAACAGTAGGTTGTCTTGAGACAACAAGGGTACCAAACTACCATCCTGCAGATGCCCTGATAGGGAAGGATTTTGATAATGCAGTACTGTGTGTTCATCCAGTTACACGCAGTCAGACTTGGAGACAAGCATGTGGGTCTGGTAGCCTGGGGTAGATACAGTCAGACCACATATTTGTGGCCAAGACTGGTGAGGTGGTTGCTTCAGGGAGGGAGACTGAAGGTGAGCCACAGCTGCTTGTGGGTACTGATGTTCCCTTGGATAGAGTGACTGCAAGGCCAGAGGTGAGCAGTAGTATCCAGGCTGACAGTGAGGCACTGCTGTCAGAGGATACCAGACTTCCTGTGGAAGGGGAGCTGGGAAGGGTTACAAAGAGAGAGTTGAGACAGGCTCAGCTCTCAGACATTACTTTACAAGGCCTGAGAGAGGTAGCTAGTGAAGTACCGGATTCTCAAGGGAAAGGGGAATCTGTATACTGGGAAAAACTATTACTGTATAGAGAGTGGACCCCTGAGGGAAGGCTAGAGGGTGGGAGAATACAGCAGTTGGTAGTGCCTGGAGCCTATCGTCAGGCACTTCTAGCCATAGCCCATGCTATTCCATTTGCAGGTCATATGGACATAAAATGTACAAAGAGACGTATTATGCATTACTTCTATTGGCCTGAGAGTTCCAGAGATGTAACAGGGTACTGCAGGCATCTGTGAGCAGTGCCAAAATGTAGGCAAGGCAGGAGACAATGTGAAAGCTCCTTTGATGCCTTTGCCTGTGATTGAGGAGCCATTTCAGAGGGTAGCTATGGATACTGTGGGACCTCTGAGTACCCCACGTTACACAGGGAAAAAGTATATACTAGTAGTAGTAGGTTATGCTACCAGATACCAAGGCAGTAGCTCTGTCCTCCATTGAGGCAGAAAAAGTGGCAAATGCTTTGTTAGAGATTTTCCGCAGGGTAGGTTTAACAAAAGAAATACTGACAGAGGTGCCAATTTCATGTCAGACCTGCTGGCTTGTCTGTGGAAGTACTGTGGGGTGAACCAGCGAAAGACCACCCCCTACCATCCCCAAACTAATGGTCCTGTTGAGAGGTTAAATTCTACACTCAAGTCCATGCTATGAGCATTTGTAGACCAGTTTAAGAGGGATTTGGACAAACATTTGCCCCATCTGTTTGCTTACAGAGAGGCTCCCCAGGAATCCACAGGTTTTTCATCCTTTGAGTTGTTGTATGTGCATAGGGTGAGGGGGCCTCTTAATTTAATTTGAGATGAGTGGGAGGGTGAATGTCAATCTCACAAGGAGTCTGTTGTGGCATATGTCCTAATCCTCAGGACACAGCTCAGGGAACTCATGGGCTTGGCTCAGGAGAACCTGGGAGAAGCCCAACAGCAGAAAAAGGTCTGGTATGACAGGAATGCTTGAGCTGGAGAGTATGCTGTAGGGCAGCAGGTAATGGTTCTTGTTCCTGTCAGACAACAAGCTGCAGGCAGCTTGGCAGGGCCCTACAAGGTGTTAAGGAAGGTCAGGAATGTCAACTACATGGCAGAACTGCTAGGCAGGAACAGGGGCACAAATTGTACCCTGTTAATATGATGAAATTTTACCATGATATGGAGGCCCTTGTGCTGAGTATTTGCAGTGGATTACAGGAGGAGTCTGAGGGAGATCTGGTGACTGATCTCCTCAGTGTGGCTCGGACTGACACTTCCATGGAAGGGGTAGCAATGTCCCAGCAGCTATCTCCTACCCAAGTTCGAGAAATCTGAGCAGTGTTACAGGAGTTTGAGGACATGTCCACTTGGTGCAGCAACAGGTGGATACAGGACCCCAAAGGCCTATTAAACAGGCCCCTTTATAGGGTGCCTGAGAGAGTCAAACAGACTCTGAGGAAGGAGACACAGGAAATGTTGGAACTAGGGGTAATTCAGGAGTCCAGCAGTCCCTGGGCCTCCCCGGTGGTGCTGGTACCGAAGAAGGATGGCAGCACCAGGTTCTGTGTGGACTACAGGAAATTAATTTGTCACAGAGAGTCAGATGCTTACCCCATGCCTAGGACAGATAAAGCCCTAGAGCAGCTGGGTGGGGCTAAGTATATTACCATCATTGATCTTTCCAAGGGTTACTGGCAGGTGACCTTGGCTCCCAGTGCTAGAGATAGCTCAGCCTTTGTGACTCCTTTTGGCTTGTATGAACTCAGAAAGAAGCCCTTTGGGATGAAAAATGCTTCAGCGACTTTCCAGAGGCTGGAATATCATATCCTAGCAGGAACAGGAGATTTTGCCTTGCTTGCCTAGATGATATTGCCATCTACAGCCATTCCTAGCAAGAACACCTTCAGCATGTCAGGGAGGTACTGGGCACACGACAGAGGGCAGGGTTGACCATTAAGCCCAGCTGTCAGATGGGTATGGCAAAGATCTATCTAGGACAGAGTGGGGAGTGGTAAGATCAGGCCAGAAACAGCCAAAGTGGAAGCCATTCAGGCATGGCCTGCACCCATTAACAAAACGCAGGTGATGACATTTTTAGGGACAGCAGGGTACTACAAAACGTTCGTCCCCAGTTATAGTACCATGGCTGCTCCCCTCACAGACCTGACAAGGAAAAACAGGCCAGATAAGGTAGTGTGGACCCCAGCATGTGAGCAGGCATTCCAGAAGTTTAAGGAAGCTTTGGGAGGACCCCCTGTGTTAGCCAGTCCAGATTACAGTAAAGAATTTGTTGTGCAGGTGGATGCTTCGAACCATGGGGTGGGGGCTGTACTTAGCCAAATTTCTTCAGAGGGAGAAGAGCACCTAGTGGTTTATCTTAGTCATAGGCTCCAACCCAGAGAGGAATGCTATGCAGCTGTAGAAAATGAATGTCTAGCCATAGTGTGGCCACTACAGAAACGTCACCCTTATCTCCGTGGAAGAAAATTCACTGTAGTTACAGATCACAATCCCCTAACATGGTTACATCGAGCCAGTCAGCAATATGTCAAGTTACTAAGTTGGAGCCTAAGACTGCAAGCATATGATATGTCAGTGCAGCACCGCAGTGGGGCTAGGAATGCCAACGCAGATGGGCTCTCAAGACAGGGAATGGGGTAAGGTATTCCCAGATAAACTCAACCCTCTCAAGCAAAGTTTCTCAAGGAACACTTGGAAAAACTAGCTTGAGTTCTCAGGAGGGGGAGAAATATGGAGGCTGCCAGCCCAGCTAGTTTGAATTTTGTAAATAATCCTATGTCATTTGTAAATATTAATATGATCCATAGGCTTGCCTTACAAATGTAAGAGAACTACATGCTATGATTAAACTATGTTATGTGGTGAGCTTCAAAAATGTAACCATAGTGCACTCTGCTGGAAAAGAGCAAAAATGTATATGGACTATATACACAGTTAACTTACAAACTCTGAGAAAATAAAGAATTTTACATGTGTGTTTACCAGAACTAGAAGACAGAATGTCTGCAGCTGGAAATTCTATTGAGACAGAAATAATTACTAGGTTTAAAATGTAAAACATGTTAATTGCTTTACGACTTCCAGTTTCAGGCAAGCTTTTAAGAGATAAGTATTTTTCACAGACATGTTAAATTCTTTTGGTATCTGTTTAGCCTGGGAACTAGATGCAGATGTCAAATAGTGATGTCATCTAGCTAACCCACAAGTAATGTGTATTATTAACTTAAGAACTATTTCAGAGAGAAGGTCAGTGCATTTTGTATTTTGTTCTGGACCTGTAAATATCTCTTTAGCACCTATCTATATACTTAGCACGGCTTTCGCCCCTACCATACTACTACTACAGCCCTTATTAGCTTCACTAACACCATCAGTCAACTTAGAAATAAAAGTGAGCTAGTATCGGCAATCTTTTTAGACTTATCAAAAGCCTTTGATACACTGTCTCAAACTGCTGACTGCCTTGTCCAAACTGGACCTAAGCTACTCCACTCTAGTCTGGTTTCAGAACCATCTCACAGATCGGCAACAAGCGGTACGTTGGAACAAAGCTCTTTCTCCCTTACTACCAGTGACTATGGGCATGCCTCAAGGGTCTATTCTCAGCCCCTTCCTTTTTAACCTGTTTACAAATAATCTCCATAATGCTACAACTCGTCACCCTTATACAGTATGCAGACGACTCCACTGTCATATGTTCTGCCCCAACTCTACCGGAACTTCAGAACTTAACCCAAACATCCTTCAATGCCATTGAATTATGGTTGGCAGATGCCCAATTAATCTTGAACCCAAACAAAACTAAACTCATGGTCTTCCACTCCACTAAATTCAAAACCCAATCTACTTACTTCAACATTACATTCAGTAATAAGACTTTGATTGAACCAGTACCATCCACCCAACTTCTCTGTGTTATTGATCAAAATCTGAAGTTCAACTTGCACACTTGCCCAGACTATAAAAAAAGTACATAGGAAAATAGGTACCTTATACAGATGCAAAAGCTACCTAACCACAAACTCAATAACCACAGCCAGAACTCATTTTCTGTCAACTTTACTATACGCCTCACCCATCCTTACCAACCTCTCCAAATCAGACCTAAGCAAGCTAGATGCCTGCTATAATAAGATAGCTAAATTTGCCACTAGCTGTCCTCCTAGAACCCATCACTGTAAGGCCCTAAGACACCTATCTTGGTTAGAACTACCCCCACAACTCATTCTCAAGCAACTCTCTACTGCCCACCAAATGTACTATAAACCCAATAAAACAACAGCTCTACAAGGCCTCCTCAATCCCCATATAAGTACCCATCCACTAAGATCCACTAATAAAGCTCTAACTGAAGTAACCAGGAGTAAAAATAGCTCAGGTGACTCTCTATACTCCTACTACACTGCTAAACTGTGGAATGCCTTACCACTTGAAATTAGAACTATAACTAGCTTAAAAACCTTCAAGCATCACATCGAAGCCCACCTCACCAATTCCTGGACTTGTACATGCACTGGGCATGGGTAGCTCAAACCATGGAACTAGCCGATTTTAAAATTTTAATTGCATATGTAATGAACATTGAATTTAAGCCATATGACTACCTTATGTTGTTTTTTTTTCCTTTCTCACTGTTAATATCTACCAGATTTTAAGTCTTCAGTTTGCTATGCTACCTGTATAAAAGACTAAGTATCGTAATTGCACTTTTATGGTATACAATGTTACTACCTGCTACTACTACTGTAAGCAGAAGCATTGTTATACAAGAATATTGGTCTCGTCTCCCACTGGATCAATTTATTCTGTTCCAGTCTTTTACCTTTATGAATGTCTGTTACTATTTTTTTTATTACATTATACAATTTTATTTTTACTAACAAAATAGTTTACTAACAATGGAGTTTTTCTCCCTAGGCCTCTGCTGAAAAAGGGTTTTATGCCCAGTTGGACTCTCCCAGATAAACAAATGTAAAATAAATAAAATAAATATCTGCCTGGCTCTAAGTAAAATATTTAAGGCATAGTATCTCTTAGAGGTAGATAGGAATATAGCAAGAGTAGTCTAGATGTTTTCTGTATTTATGTGAGATTGTTCTGCAATGTTGTTTTAAAATATTTCCTGCAATTCTGAACTCTATTGCCAATGTGTTGAGTTAATGAATATTGTCTTGTGCTTTTATCATTTATTATTAAATACATTTAAACCTTTAAATTGTGGCTGGTTCTGTATAGAGATATTTAAGCTCTTAGAGTACTTGCATATGCATTTGGTGATATTGTACAGGCTACTCTGGAATAGCCTTAAAAGCTCTGGTCACACTCACCATTTGGATAATAGTAATATTACACAGTGGAATTGGTCACCCTTTGTAAGGGCCTTTAGTAGCTGATAAGGATGGTTGGTGGCAGGTGGTACTACCGTATAGTCTGGGCAGAAGGAGGCATAGCTAGTGAACCTGTGTCAGCCTTCCCCAGGAGCGTCTGTGTGTTTGTATACAAATCAAACCTCAAGTGTGTGTGTGTCAGCTACTTGGGCAGGAACACAAAGCACTGGTTGGACAGAGAGGGTGCTGCAGGTTTTGGCTTGACAACTTGGCTGAGATCTTAACCCTATAGCTGTGCCATTGGGGAGTTTTATTGGGAATCTGAAGAGAGAGGGAGAAACCAGTCCCAGGCTGACTGATCTCTGCATGCTCTTAACGGAAGTTGTACTTTACTGTGTGTGTACTTGTTAGCCTCCCAATGTGCATGTCCCTCACTTGTGTTAGTGTTGAGGATTGAAGCTCTTTGACTACTGGGCCAGTGCAGGGGCATCACAATATTCAACTCCTAATTCTTGAGGAATACAAGTGAAAAGGGAAGAATTATCAATTACCACACATACATTTTTAGTACCCTGAAACGCACAAGTCTGACTAAACTGTTGGATTTTTATCTAAAAAAACAAGCAAGTCCCTTGTATAGGACCCCAATTCTTGGACCAAGGAATTAAAAACAAAAGTCGAACAGCAAGGAAATCCCTTCTGTAGCATGGTGGGGGGCTGAAACAATAGGCTGAAAGGGTGGGTTTCCTAGATTTTTATGGATCTTGGATATCCCAAACAGGACACCCAACCTAGGTTTATCCACCAATAAAAAAAAAAATTAAATTAAACAAACTAACAATTGAAATTAGGTGCTAAGAGTTCACTGGGTTAAATGGCACCATTAATATTAAGTATTTTTTATGGGATAAGAGATTAAAGATTACAGATTTTGTAATTTAAGCAGTAAATATATTCTAGTGGTGTTTAAACAATGTATTGGTTTTAATTATTATTTTAAATTAATGGTTAACTGATGTAAGAAGTTGAATGGTTTATTATATATATAAATTAAGATTGAAAAAGTCCTTTTTTGGATAAAAGCAGAGATTAAAGTTGTTATACGCTAAAGCTTGGTGTCACCTTTTCCTCCTGGACATTTAGTGAAATGTCAGTGTTACAGTGCCATTTGTTTCACTTTGGTTCGTGCTGGTTTTTGTTGTTAATGGTATACCAGAATATGATTTACAAAACTGAATGAATCACCTGGCTGAAAGGATAACATGAAAGAATGGATATGAACTTCATGAATGACAAAGTACAAGTTCTTCATATAGTGTCTGGGGTTACGAGTTCCCTTAAACAGTAAAAACTGCTTAACAAAAGGTCAAACCTAGAGGTCTGCACACCAATGTATTATTGAAGACTAGAGAAACCAAAATTATACCAAACCGATGTAAAATGCAAAACAGTCCACGGACTCCTTGTGCCAGCAACCAAACACAAACGTTGTCTTAACGCAATTTTATTTACTTTACAAGCGTTTTCGCCACACAACAATGTGGCTTCATCAGAGAGAAAATAATTAACAATATAAGCTAATGCACACTCCTTTTATATATGACTCAGGAGGGAAATGACATCACATAAATTAAAATTATATTTTTATATATTGTCCATTGGACAAGGAGTCCGTGGACTGTTTTGCATATTATTGAAGACTTACAGAGCAAACAGATAAACACTGGCTACTGGCATAAGCTACAGCAGACTGAACAGATTTCTGAAAGAACAGACTAACTAAATGGAGTGGCAAAGGAACTTCACACCTGAAAGCAGAACCCTCTACCACTTAAGCCTTATAAAACACCCCTTACCCTCTACCACTTATGCCTTATAAAACACCCCTTATAGTGAGCTACATGGCAGTGTGGACGACAGTCAAAATCGTTGCAGAAGCATCCAGTGGCCATCTCACCACTATCAAAAGAACCCAGCCTTCAGGGGAAGGTAGTCTTTTCTCAGCACTGGATACCTTTCAAGTTGGACCAGTACTGTTTCCTAAGTAGGCATAACCTAAAATGACAGCAACCAGTCTTCAATGCTACCAAGATATAAAACAATAAATTTTGGCCTTGCTTAGTCTCTATCAGATGGTGAAGGGTCAACAAGAAAGGTAGTAGAGTGCAGAGAAACACACAGGCAAACAGTTCTACTAAATTGCAGTAAATATATGCAGCACCCAATATTTTCTTCTCTGATGGAGGAAAGTAGTAATACTCAAAATATCTAATTCTTGGCGGTCCACATCTATAAGATAACTTGAATGCTCCGTAGAATCAAAGGGCTTGAGAGGAGAAAGTGTATTGTTATACTTCGCAGATGTGTGTTTTGCAGTCGATTCCCCTTCTGGATATACTCACAATGCCATCTTTTGTATGAGACATTAAACCAATGTCCCGTTTGCCTGAGTGGCTGGTAGCTCAGGTGGATGTAAAGGATCCCACCGTACTTAAAAAGAATAGGGACTGCTTTATTACATTAATACTTTTCCATCTTCCTTTCATTATTTACAGATTATTTTCACTTTATACATCTTAAAATGTTTTACACATTCATTTTCCTAAATGCATTTAACAACCAATTCACACACTCCCCCCACCCTTTCCACCATAATTGGTTTTTTTTTTTTTTTTTTTTGGCATCGCATATTATGGCACCAACCTTTCTTTTGTTATACAGCAATTCTTCACATCTTTTATTCTTTAGACAACAAACTGCAATGGGGAAGTTCCCAGTGCCTGGCTATATTTTCACCTAGTGAGCATGAATACCCATCTGGGGTCTACCCTGAAGAGAGTCCATTGGCCTAGTGGGAATAACCTTGTCAAAAACTATAATAAATGTTAAAGCTGCAAGTGGTTTGAAAACTAAACTAAGACTATGACTTGCTTTTTGAGGTCTTAATTTCAGTTAAACTTATTTTTTCCTTATGACCACTCTCACAAAATGTCAATTTAGATTGTGGCAATGATTTATATACACCAGCCAAGCATCCTGGGGAAATAAAAAAAAATAAATAAATAAATAAATAAAAACATGCTTTATAAGGACAGCTACTTACAGTACAATGTCCCTAACAGATCATCATATAACTTACTTTTAAATGTAGGGTGTTACACCTGTGATGCAAAGCTGACAAACTGTCTTGCTAGGATACAAGACTCCCCTGTCAGTGCTGGACAGCAGCTTATACATATACACTAATGTAGGTAGAGAGGCAATTGAGGGCTTAGTCTTTCATGATATCATATTAGGAATTTTCAGCTTCAAAAAAATTGTCAACAAGTGGTGCTCATCAGCAAAAATAATTTTTTTGCAGCAAACACTGAAAAGTTTGATATTGGTACATAAGAAGATTACCCACCATCACTAAGGGTTGGTTAATTACATTTTCTGTGGAAACTGTGACAATACACTCTGGTCATTTGCCAGAACACTGAATATTCTTGCGCCACTTGTTTGCCTTTTTGGCTTTTCCCGGTTAGGGGTCTCCACAGCAGAACTCCGGTCCGCTAATGATTGGCAGTCGATTTTATTTATGGTGCCGAGGTGCCAGCCCGATGCCGAACCTTCAGCGAAGGCACACCCATTCACACATGTCTTTTGGAGGCCACTCGACTGTAGGGAGGACATGCAGACTCCACACAGAAGGCACTCCAGCCGAGAATCGAACAGGAGAACCTCTTGCTGTGACATAACAACGCTACCACTGTACCACCGCAATATTCTTGCGACACTAATGAGTAGAAAGTTATAGTGATGGACAACACATTACCAGACAAGCATCACTTTCCTAAAGAGTCCCTCCTTGCTTACTCAAATATCTTACAATGCACTATTCTTCAGGAGATGCTCTATCATCAGTGGTGACAACAGCATCACTCTCCATTCAAGGAATTTCAAATGAAAAAGTTTCTTTTCTAAACTTATGACAGCTGCCCTCGTCATAAAAATGCACCAACCTTCCAGTGATGCATATGAAGTAAGAGACAGGTCTATTCAATACAGTCAAACAGCATACCTTTCCCATACAGACCTCATAAACAGACTCCACCAATCCAGAGTTTACTAAAACAAAAAAGTAGAGAATGGAACCCGATTACCGGGCCATTCTTCCGTAACACACACAGACACACAAAATTTACAGCCACCAGGCAACCTGCTGCATTTCTTCGGAAAGTGGGAGGAAACCAGAGTACAGGAAGAAAGTCCAAGTGAACACAGGGAAAACAATATGCAAACTGCACACAGAAGGCAATCCAACCTCAAACCAAATGCGTTTTGAGGAAAAGAGGAAATGGGTTTTATTTCCTCTTGCTTTGAGGAAATAATAGATTGTATTGGATAGACCTCTGTCACACGGCTTCTTATATAATCTAGACAGCACACCTCTACAAACTATTATTGCCATTAGGGAACTAGGTATTTGGGATTGATAGCTTCCTCTCTTTTGACCATACCTTAACAATAGGAAATCTTTTATTTAGCCAAGCTAATTGCCAGTGGAATCTCATCAAGGCCTAAAGGGGTAATCAGTCCCGTATACTCAGCACTGATCTGGCAAACTCAGTATGACAACAACTTTGGGATGCATTTTACTAAACACATAAAACTATTTTTTTTAACTTGAACATTTAAATAATGGAGAATTAAGTATGCACTACTGGTTATTTGTGTTTTTGGGGGATGAGTTAAAGAGGACATGATGGATCTGAGTGTGCTATAAGCTTGTAAGTGAAGTAGATGACAGGGTACACAGGGAGTGAGCGACAGACATGTACAAGAGGAAGGGGCAGGGAGGTGGGTATACGAATTATAGGGAAAAAATTCTGCAGGAGTACTAATGATATGGATTTTTCATATTTTTTGGGTAATATTGATATCGGCTGAGGGGAATGCTATTTAACTTATAATTTATGAGTAATGGAACACATTTTCAGCGATTTGGCACAGGGTGAGGAGCACCACTGAATTTCTATCTAAAAAGGTAACGGCTTACCAATAGCTGGGTACAGACTCCTTTCTTCTAAACTCACTAACCTTTAATGCTCCCTTTCATGAATCCTACTGCTCCCTTCTAGGCAGTAAAATGCGAACCTATTCTATTGATCATAATCATATAACTCATAATGCCATGTAACTTATCCGCCCCCTTCGTTCACTTGGCAAAAGGGAGAAAAGCATTTTTCAAAATAGCCCATTCTTATTGGAACTGCCTTTCCTACCCGGGATTAAATTACCAACCTTCCCAAATTTCAGAGGGAACTTAAAATCTACATTCATAAACAACTACCATTATTTTCCCAAATTTCAGAGGGCACTTGGGATCTACAATCAGTTTCCTAAACAGTCTGAATATTCATGTCTTATTGACAAAGGCCGATACATTAAAGCATTCTAAGCTATTCTCTAACCTACGACTCCAATACAACCTGCATTTCCTTGTTCTGTCTGCTCCAATCAGTTTGTAGTCTGACATATTTCAGTTTTACAAAGTTGGCCGTAACATCCTCTACTGTGTTCCTAACCCAATTGCATTAATAATTATGTTGCGCTCTGCACAACTTGATCTGTTAACTCTGCTTGGTTGTCAATTTCAGATTTCTTTTACTAATACTTGCACCAATTTGTGTAACAAAATAACTGCTTCATCTTACAAATCCTGTAACTATGCTACAGTTATGACAACTGTGTGTGTGGAACTACAATTGGTTATAAATCTATAATTTGTCTAAAAATATCATTTATATTGTGACTACCCTGTTATTTTTTTAAAACAACTTTATTAAATACTTACATTTAGACAATGACACAGGTGCATACAGTGGATATAAAAAGTTTACACACCCCTGTTAAAATGCCAGGTTTTTGTGATATAAAAAATGAGACCAAAATAAATAATTTCAAAACTTTTCCCACCTTTAATGTGAACTTTAACCTGTACAATTCAGTTAAAAAAGAAACAAATCTGTTACGGGAAAAAATAAAAAAAAAACTTACAATAAGCTGCTTGCATAAGTGTGCACACCCTTAAACTAATACTTTGTTGAAGCACCTTTTGATTTAATTGCAACATTCAATCTTCTTGGGTACACACCTGCCATCAATTAGAGAGACTCTGATTAACCCCAAATAAAGTTCAGCTGTCCTAGTACGATTTTCCTGACATTTACTCACTTGCCTGCTACAGCAAAAGCCATGGTTCGCAGAGAGCTTACAAAGCATCCAAGGAATCTAATTTTTGAAAGGCATCAGTCAGGGTAAAGGTACAAAAAAATTTCCACAGCATTGGATATACCATGGAACACAGTGAAGACGGTCATCAAAATGTGGAGAAAATATGGGACAACAGTGACACTGCAAAGAACTGGACGTCCCTCCAAAACTGATGAAAAGACTAGATGAAAACTGGTCAGGGAGGCTACCAAGAGACCTACAGCAACACTGAAGGAGCTGCAGGAATTTCTGGAAAGCACTGGTTGTCTACTACATGCGACGACAATCTCCCGTACTCTCCATATGTCTGGGCTATGGGGTAGGGTTTCAAGATGGAAGCCTTTTCTTACACAGAAAAACATCCAGGCCTGGCTAAAATTTGCAAAACAATGCAAGTCTCCAAAAAGCATGTGGGAAAATGTGTTATGGTCTGAAGAGACCAAGGTTGAACTTTTTGGCCACAATTCCAAAGGTACGTTTGGCACAAAAACAACTCTTCGCATCACCAAAAGTACACCATCCCCACGGTGAAGCATGGTGGTGGCAGTATCATGCTTTGGGCTTCCCCACTGCCCCTGGGGCAAAGCTTACAAGAAGTTGGTCTGTTTTTCTGAATGGCTTAGTACTGTCCAGATAGTATCTGAGCTGTCTGTGCACGTCTAGTGAGTGTAGACTTCTTTCTCCCATGTTTTGAGGGTTTGGTGGGAAGGTGTATGGCCTGCTTAAGGGTCACATCTGATACCACCTTGGGCATAAAAGGAGGGGTTAGTCCTCAGGGAGACTCTGTCTGCATGGAAAACGATGAAGGGCTCGACGGCCATGTTCCGAGACACTTTTGGCTGAGGTGATAGCTAGTAGGAAGGTAGTCTTCCATGAGAAGTACTTCAATTCTGTAGAAGTGGCAGGTTCAAAAGGTGGTAAGGTTAGTTTTTATAACACAAAACTGAGGTCCCAGGGTGGCGTCGGAGGCCTTCTGGGAGGCTTAATATTAGACGCCTCTCTCAGGAATTGCTTAATCAAAGGATGAGAGAAGAGGGGTGGGCCTGAATCATAATGGGCAGAGATGGCGGTGGCATGTATTTTAATAGAGGAGAAAGAGAGGCCACTATTGAGCAACTCTGGTAGGTACTCCAGGATAAGAGGGATAAAAGGTTGGGAGGTACTGCCCCCTTTTTGATCGTTTCCAGGAGCAGAATCTTTTCCATTTTCCTCCATGTGATTTTCTTGTGCTGGGCCTTCTGGTCCCTGTGATGATCTCCAGGACATGTTTGCTTAAGAGGGACTCCTTGATAGTTTTTAGTGTATAAGCCATGCTGACAGTTTGAAAGTCAGGATGCAGTACCTTTCTCTTCTCCTGGGTCAAAAGGTCTGACATCAGGGGAATCAGCTTTGGGGGCTATTAGGTTAGACTGCGTAATAAGGGGTACCAATGCTGTCTGGGCCAATCTGGAGCAATGAGGCTGGCCTTTGGTCTCTCCTCTCTTACTTTGATCAGAATCTTGGAAATAAGGGGCAGAGGGGTGTATGCATACAGAAAGAGGGAGCTCCAGGGGAAGGACAAGGCATCCACCTTCCATGTCAGGAGGTGATACTCCTTGGTACAGAACTTGTGCAGCTGGTGGTTGAGGTGCGAGGCAAAAAGTCCCCTTTTGGGGGGTCTACCACTCCTGGGTAATTTGCAGAAAGATTTCTTTGGGGAGCTGCCATTCATGGGGGTCCAGTAAGTTTCTGCTTATGTGGTCCGCCACAGTGTTGTTGATCCCTGGTAAGCATTGGGCAATTAGGTGCAGCCTCAAGGAGGCGGCTGTAAGCCAGAGGCTCATGGCTAACCTGCACAGGGGGTAAGATTGGGTGCCAACCTGCTTGCTGATGTACCACATTACTGTTGTGTTGTATGTTTTTATAAGGAGGACCCCTGGCCTGAGATGGGGTTGGAAGGAAGTCACAGCCTTTTGCACTGCCATCATTTCTTTCTTGTTGCTGAGCAAGCGAAGTTGTTGGGTATTCCAAAGGCCTTGGGTACACCTGCCTGCTAGGTGAGCGCCCCAAGCAATGTCTGAGGCGTCGGAGATGGTCTAGCCAGAAGGGCAGAGGATGAAGGGAAAACCCTTGTTTATGGCACAGGCCTCTGCCCACCAGAGAAATGGGGACCTTATACAAGGGATCAGAGGGAGAGTGGTATCTAGGGTCTGAAAGTGCTGACACCAAAGTTTCTTTAAGTGCCACTGAAGTTTTCTCATGTGAAGCCTGCCAAGAGGGATGAGAAGGATGCAAGATGCCATGTATCCTAGGGCTTGCAAAAACTTCCTCGCAGTGAGGTGACTTCTGGAAGCCAGCTGGGTGAAGTAGAGAGGCAGGAAGCTCTGCTTTCCTGGGGATAGGAAAGCCATTTGGGTTGCTGTGTCTAGCACAGCTCCCAGGAAAACAATTTTTCTGGTGGGGTTTTGGTTTGATTTTTTTCTCATTGATGGTGAACCCTAGGGAAGTTAGGAGTGATTAGACAAAGAGAAGGTCCTGGAGCAACTTTTGTTTGCACTCTGCCTGAATGAGGCAGTCGTCCAGGTAAGGGTAAATCTGTATATTTCTTTGTCTGCAGAATACTATAGCTGGGGCCAAGCATTTGGTGAATACTCTGGAAGCAGTAGATAAGCCAAAGGGGAGTGCACAGAACTGAAAGTGTTGAAAGCGTGCTCTGAAGTGCAGGAATTTTCTGCATGATTCCCTGATGGGGATGTGGAGGTAGGCATCTTTTAGATCTAGTGTCACAAGCCAGGCATTTTGTATAAGCATAGGCATGAGCTGCTACAAGGTTAGCATTTTGAATCTGGGGACCACCAAGGAGGTGTTCAGTTTGGAGAGATCCAGGATGGGGCGCCAAGTGCCCTCTTTTCTGGGAACGAGAAACTATCTGGAGTAAAAAACTTTTCTTGTTTGATCTGGATGGACAGGTTCTACTTCCCCTTGAGATATTAGAGTCTGAACCTGTTTCAATGCCTCTGCCCACTGGTTTGGGAGAAGGTCTGGGTACCTCTTAGAACAGGGAGTTTGCTGAAAATCTGTATCCCTGAGAAATGATTTTTAAGACCCACTGATCCTTGGTTATAGAGACCCAACTGTCCTTGAAGAGGGCAAGCCTTCCTCCTTGTTTTTGATGAGTGAAAGGAGGGCAGAGGGGGGAGGGACAGTCATTGTGAGTGCTTGCCATAGAAGCTTTGCTTAGAACTCCCTGCCTTAGAGATAGAAGTGGGCCATTGTTTGCATCTTTGCTGGCCCTGGGATAGTGACCTGGTTGGTGTGTCCCTGCAGGGCTTACCTTGGCCCCATCTGCTAGGTGCAGGGAAGGCCCAGTGCTTGGAGGGAAAGTTCCTGCTGAATCTGGGAGATTGAACTTGAAAGACATCTTTTACTGTTTGCATAGATTTTGCCTTGTCTTTTATCTTTTTAAGCACCTCTTCTGCTTTTTCCCCAAACAGGTGTTCCTTATCTAGGGGTGCATCAATAAGTTTAGACTTGACATGATCAGGGAGAGGTTGTTCCTTCAGCCATGCATGTTTCCTAATAACAGATCCTGTCACTGCTGCTCTGCTAAAGGCTTCTATAACATCATATCCACATTGTAATGAGTGTTTGGCCATTTGACAAGCAGAGTGTAGTAATTCTGCCAGCTCTTTTGTGTTGGCACAGTCAGGAGAGGTAGCCATTTTTTGTTTTAATTGTTCCAAAGTGTGTTGTTGATATTTTAACATATGGAACGGACAATTGAGTGCTCTGATAGCTAAGGCTGCAGTGGTGTATAACTTTCTTACCCCATCTGTCCAAAGCTCTGGAGTCTTTGACAGAAGGAAGAAGATTCTTGGCAGAAATAATCTTAGCTCCTTTGGGTCCCTATGCAATGACCTTAGGGTCTGCAGCAGGATTCCTGTACAGCTATTTGTGAGAATCTGGTACTCTGTAGTACCTGTCAGGTTTAGTTGGAGCAGGAGGAAGGGCATCAGGGGCCAAGCTGGATTCATGGAAAACATCATCCACCACTTCCAAAATAGGTGGGATGGCCAGGGGTCTGTGCTGGGGCAGGTCCAGAAACTCTCCAAGTCATTTCTTTGACTGTGGAAAGTCATGAGATTCCCATTGAAAATGTTCCCCAAAGGAGAGGTCCTCTGGAGGGGAGGCAGAAGGGATTATTCCTCTGCATCTGAATCCTCAAACAGTTAAGGGTTGTTGTTCCTCTTCAAAAGCAGAATAATCGGATTCCTCAGACTCTTGGTCTGTCAATTTCTGGAGAAGGATGCCTTTTCCTTTTTGGCTTGGGCCCCACCCACCCCCCTCCCCCGAGTACCTCAGATAAGGGAGATGAGAACCTCTACCATTTTAAGCATTTGTGCTTGGCGTGGGGGAGCAGTAGCAAGATGGTGGCTAGAAGCAGATTTCCTAGGAGTGGCCTGGCTTCTACGCCTGAGAGAATCCGAACTCTGAGAGGTGGTAGTTGGATGCGAAGATGTCAGTTTTTGTCTAGAATCAGTAGTGCAAAAGGCCTCATCGGACGCCGGTGCCTGCGTTGCGGCTCAGGACCCAACAGAGACAGCCAAAGGCTCAGAAGATGAAGTGGATTTCTGCGGTATACCGGAGTCTGAAAGGGTCTCGGCAGAGGCATGCGATGAAAGTGAGTTGGGCATCAGGGGCTGCGAAAACGCCTCACTGAATTCTAGAGAACTGACTACTTGCTTAGTGATAGCATCATCGGAAGGCTTAGTCTTGTGTGGCCTGTCTCTATCTCTATGTTTTTTCGGAATGTCTACAGATTGTTGGCTAATGGATGCCATATTGGAATTTGAAGACGGAACATGAAAATAAAAGAGCTCTACGGCGAATGGTTCTCGCATTAAAGAAGGCACAGAACCAGCAATGAGGGACGTCGTGGTCTGGGCCTAAACAAGTGATGCAATAAGAATGAAAGTTTCGGTGTGGGATCTGCTTTCCACAGGCGAGACAATTGTTAACTTTTTCGGACATCGGTTAGAGCAAGAAAAAAAGGGTCCCCAACAAAGTACTTCACTTTAGACGTTTTCTGGTGAAATTCAACTTCTGGTAGCAACCGACCGGCACTCGTGTGAACTGCTTTTGCTACGGGCTCCACGGCAAGATTGATGTAATGACATCGGCTGCCTTGCTTTATAGCACTGATGACCTGACGTCAGACTACAGGTGACGGCAGCCAGAGCACAAAAACATTGACTCTGGTATTCGGGCCGACCGAGGGCTACCACAGGAGGAATAACCCCCACAGGTGATGATTGCAACAGTGAAACACGAAGAACATCTTTAATAACACTGCTTAATGTTCAATGTACTGATACTACCTGAACTGATTTTAGTATCAAATTAGCAATTTTTTCTATAATTAGTTTACTGGTTCTTGCTGGTGGCAGGAGGAGGTTTCCAGGCTGGTTGTTTTGTACTAAAATGTAAATTTTCAGAAGCAAGTCCATCCAAACATTACTCTGAGCTTCAAGCAGTTATAGCTAACCTGCCCCCTACAGCCATTCCTGTCGGCATCGGGGAGCAGCACTTCCCCACAACTTCTTTAGCCAGCCTAATAGAGATGGGTATCTTGAGACAGACTGAGAATTGTCTCATGCTGTCTGACAATCACCTACTACTCAAACAGGATAATACAGTGTGTGAGAGATGTACATATATAATATCATTGGAGGCAAAATTCTCACACACCCAAATCATCAGCAGTACACCACACATCACACCTCTCCAAGGCCATTAGAATACACATAATCCATCATATGCTGAGGTTCTAAAGATGAAGTTGCTTAAACCTCAAATACCTCCAAAACATAACACAGACAAAAAGCACACTCAGCAAATTAAGCTTACTTTCTTACACAGCACAAGGAGTCCAAAGGGCAAAGATGCTAAACCTGTAAGGCAGGCACAAACCTAACCAAACTATCTTACTATAGGTGACTCCATTATAAGACATACAGATGATGTGCCTCTTACCAGGCTGAGCAAGTGACAATTAGTTGCTTGTCTGGTGCCAGAATCCATCAGATAATATATGCACTCAAGTCCTTGAACAAGTACCACTATGACTGTGTCCTAGTTCATCCCAGTGCAATGAATTGAGGTGTACCTCCCTGGACTATATGAAGAAAGACATGATGGAGCTCTCACACTGTGCCTCCAAGGCAGTAAGAGCCTAGCGCTTAGCAGGATTCTACCTTCTCCAAAGATGATGCCACGATATGAGCAAAAAAAAATATTGGCTACGTTTTTGGTGTCATTAAAAGGGGGAACAACATTTATCAGCCTGGGAGGATATGATAGACAGGCCATGATTTACTAGAGATAGCCTGCATCTGTCCCCTTTTTTTTTAGGCAATGCCAACCTGACAGACCTACCAACATAACAAAACAAGCAAAGAAAAATATGATGGTATCAATTATCAATGCTAGGAGCCTAAATAAGAAACTCCACTTTCCACAAGCTCTTCTCACCATGGAAGGTACAGACATTTGTGCAATGACTGAGACATGGTTCAAAATAACGGAAAGCAATCCAGCTGTGCAGGGCTACAACTCCTTCCAACGTTTAAACCAGCTACTGTACAGGAGGTGAAAAAATATGGAGGTGTCTCAATCTGTATCCACAAGAGGCTCTCATAAAGGCTGGTAGAGCTGCATGATGCACTACAGCTTCTTCATGTCCAAATAACCATCAGAAAGGTCTGGTACCATATAGTAGCTAGATACAGTGAACCTACTAGCCAATAAATTTAGCTCTAACTCTATCCCCATCACTCCACTATATGTCCCTCAAGCTAGACATGAAACTCGCTCGCCTCCAGTTATTACACAAGACCAAGTCCTAAAAGTGCTAGCAAAAGCTAAAAATACTACTTCGATGGGTCTTGCCAATATCCCTGGATGCATGTTAAATAGCATGAAACACGATTTAGCCACCCCCTAACAATACTGTTCAGTCTAAGCCCCCATACATGTTTTGTACCAAGTAAATAGAGAACAGCTACCGCAATTCCCCTGCATGAGGGATGACCTTCTACAGACCCAAGCAATTACAGACCCGTAAGTCTGACCATCCTCATATGCAAAGTTATGGAAAGACTTATCATGGATCTAATCAACCAGGACACAGGGAATCTCCAAACACTGACCTGTTTCAGTTTGAATTAATCAAGTGCAGGTCATGCTTATGCAATCTGGTGTTTTTTTTTTTTTTGAAAAGGTCACCAAAGCAATGAATGAAAGCAAATTGGTACACACTGCATACCTTGACCAGTGCAAAGTGTTTGACAATTCCCCACTCAGGCATAGTAGAATAGCTAAATAAACAGAGAATAAACCCCTATGTCAATTGCTGGATTGCCAATTGGCTCAAATATAGGATTCTGATAACCAAAAAGGGAAGTTACCTCCACAAGGAAACCAGTCACCAGTGGAGTCCCTCCAGGGTTCTGTGCTGGGACCTCTTCCAGTTTGCTATCTACTTTTCTGAAATAACAGCCAACATCAAAGGGCACTGGTTTGACAAAGTTTGCAGATGACTGCAAGCTAGGAACAGGCATTGAATCCCCGAATGACTTGGCATTCCTGCAGGAAGAATTTATCAAGAAAAAATGGTACCAAAATCATGTAATGAAGCCAAGTATCAAAAATGCATAAGTCATCTACACAAGAGAACTGCCACACTGACAACATGCCCCTAAGAGGTGGCTCATTTGTTCATGATTTGGGAACTTATGTGGACAGTGACCTAACTTTTGACCAATATGTGTTCAACGCTCCAAGTCCTTCTATACTGTACACCTTTTAAACAAAGATTGTCTCTAGATCTAGGGATATCATTGTCCTCTTTTTACTCAGCCTTCAGTATCTGTCCAGACACATGCAACAACTGGAACACCCACTGATATACCTTACTAAACGGATACAAGACCTAAACAATATGTCCTACATGGACCAAATCAAAGCCCTGTTCACTATACTTGATATCCTACAGACCGCTAAGCGGTGACCCGTGTATACAAGACATCCTCCAACATATTACTGATGGATTTATTACACATCAGAAAGTCAAATGGCACCAGAGATAGTCAGTCTAGGGATCTCTTCTGCAATATCAACAGAATGGTTTGAAGGGACAGGTATAACTCTCAGAGCATACTGCTGCTATGGAACAGACTTCCCATGCACATAAAGCAAAGTTAATCCCTGTCCATACTCAAGCTCAGCTTAGATCTATGAACTGGAAACGGCAAATTTAACCCAGGACTGATACGAAAGTAAACCCAAAATAGGGTATAGACAAATAACACAGTACAGCCACAGCCACTGCAAATCCAGACGCCAGTCAAACAAGTAGCAGCGATAACTAAAACCAAAAACTGAAGAATCTGGCAAAATCAGTTCCAAATAATCGATGATAATACAATAATATTATAAATTTATTGTGAGACTGAGCGCTTTCACCTTACAAGGCATCATCAGAGTCAAACAATGAATGCACCCTTCCCCTATATATATACTAAAAACAGATGCAAATTACATATTAATCAATTCAAGACAACCAATGAACCTTCCAAATCAATTAACAAACATCCTCCTAACTATAATAATCTCAGAAATAAACAGTTAATTGCAATACATATAAAAATGAAAATGTGTTCAAAAAAAAAAATATATATATATAATCATAAAAAACATTTCTACTTTACATTGATTCTACAACTATTATGAAAAAAACATTCATCTAAATTGGTGTATAATGCTTACCACAATTTAATCAATCCTACTGTTATATTTGTAGTTTATATTTATGTTTATATATAAATAAATAAACATAAAAACACTCATACTAAAACATCTTGCTGTTATTAATAAATAATAAATACATATGCAAATTCTATAAAACTTGTGATCTAAATACTAAGAGTGGCTTGATAGAAATGTAGTCATTAAGACCCGGATACTTCATTGCATTTAGCCTTAACTGCCATTCCATCTCCTTCAAAGCCACCCTATTTTTAACATCACCACCCTTCTCTGCATATACCCAATCAATAACAAAGAACACAAACTTCTTAAAATTAATACATTTCAAACTATGAAGATACAAAGCATTGTGTATGTCTTTGTTTTTAATAGATCTTAAATGTTCAAGAATCCTATCTCTTAGTCTACGCGTTGTCATCCCAACATAAAATGCATCACAGGATGAACAGTTCGCCACATAAACTAAATTCCTAGAATTACAATTACAAAAACCTGGGCAAGGTAAGGTATACTGATAGTAGCCTGAAACCACTACATAAGGGCCATCAGCAATATACCTACAACTCTTACACCTTCCACATTTATCCATCCTGGACCTACAATGTGGTATTGATACAGAAGAACAACAAAATGTTTTTGCATTGGATGTATGTCAAGGTATGAAGTGCAATATTTTGAAGCAACAAGGCTTCACTATTTATAACTATACAGAGGCAGTGATAGGGGATACACATTTTGAATTATTTACAAAGGGCCTTAGCTTTGTTCCTAGTTTTAAACTGGATATAGCACATATTTTGGCTAATTTAAAACTTTATGTGAGGAGGTTAAACCTTCAGAAATATTTCAGTGACAATAAGTCATTTAGTATAAATGAGAGTAATATTCAAAGACCTTTACTTAGAAGAAAGAGTACTTTTATTCCACCTATATGTCCAGAATTTACTGCTTTTGAAAAGTTATTGGAATTTGAATTCAGGAGAATTTGTTCATTACCAAGCAAAGCAACTGACAATTTGTCGCTTAAAGAAAGGGCACTTTTGAGGGAATTGAGAACAGTAAATGATATCAGGTGTATGAAACCAGATAAGGGAGGTGGGATGGTACTTATGAATAGGATTGACTATTCCACCTCCATGACTAGGGTACTGGACGATCAATCTACCTATTCTAGGTCATCTATTAACGAGGTTGAGAAGTGCTTGGGATTATTGTTTGAACAACGACCTGAAAGTATTGGTGGGTAAGGAACCTGTAATAGTATATAGTAGGGGTGAAAACTTGAAGGCTATTTTGGAAAGGAACAAGCCACATAGTAGGTCCAGGATGGATAAATGTGGAAGGTGCAAGAGTTGTAGGTATATTGCTGATGGCCCTTATGTAGTGGTTTCAGGCTATCAGTATACCTTACCTTGCCCAGGTGTTTGTAATTGTAATTCTAGGAATTTAGTTTATGTGGCGAACTGTTCATCCTGTGATGCATTTTATGTTGGGATGACAACGCGTAGACTAAGAGATAGGATTCCTGAACATTTAAGATCTATTAAAAACAAAGACATACACAATGCTTTGTATCTTCATAGTTTGAAATGTATTAATTTTAAGAAGTTTGTGTTCTTCGTTATTGATCGGGTATATGCAGAGAAGGGTGGCGATGTTAAAAATAGGGTGGCTTTGAAGGAGATGGAATGGCAGTTAAGGCTAAATGCAATGAAGTATCCGGGTCTTAATGACTACATTTCTATCAAGCCACTCTTGGTATTTAGATCACAAGTTTTATAAAATTTGCATATGTATTTATTATTTATTAATAACAGCAAGATGTTTTAGTATAAGAGTGTTTTTATGTTTATTTATTTATTTATTTATATATAAACATAAATATAAACTACAAATATAACAGTAGGATTGATTAAATGGTGGTAAGCATTACACATCAATTTAGATGAATGTTTTTTTCATAATAGCTGTAGAATCAATGTAAAGTAGAAATGTTTTTTATGATTAAATATATATATATATTTTTTTTTATTTTTAAACACATTTTCATTTTTATATGTATTGCAATTAACTGTTTATTTCTGAGATTATTATAGTTAGGAGGATGTTTGTTAATTGATTTGGAAGGCTCATTGGTTGTCTTGAATTGATTAATACGCAATTTGCATCTGTTTTTAGTATATATATATATATATATATATATATATATATATATATATATATATATATATATATAGGGGAAGGGTGCATTCATTGTTTGACTCTGATGATGCCTTGTAAGGTGAAAGCGCTCAGTCTCACAATAAATTTATAATATTATTGTATTATCATCGATTATTTGGAACGGATTTTGCCAGATTCTTCAGTTTTTGGTTTTAGTTAACGCTGCTACTTGTTTGACTGGCGTCTGGATTTGCAGTGGCTGTGGCTGTACTGTGTTAACCCAGGACTGACCCTGAACTACTAATGGAGACAGGCAACCCTTAAATGCTTTATCCCATGCATGGGTCTCCTCAAATTATCTGTGGTATGATTCCAGTTATTCTCATTACAGGTAATATATAATTACTGACCATGGGATGAGCAAGGCCAATCTATAACCAAATAGAATAGGTTATTTTGAGCACAAAAAGGGAAAAGCACAGTTTTGTACCTACCATAAATGTAGATGTTCGAGTGCTAATACAGCTGCAGTAATCACATATGGGTTCTCTGCCGTCAGGCGGGTCCTCGGTCGGCTGAATTTCAAAGTCTTGGTCCGGCGTCGGTTGTTGTCGCCTTCTTCCCTGACGTCAGAGCGACAGGGGTATACAAGTCACAGCCGACGCCATATTCTTCAGTCTTTCTTGCCCCAGATGTCAGGTGCCCCCCAAAAGGAAGACAATACATAAATTATAAGGCTATATGCCTATATATATATATATATATATATATATATATATATATATATATATATATATATATAAATATATTCCAGCAATGCAATGTTATCAAAAAAGAGAAGTTGCAAGCAAATACACCACAGGAGGATAACCCAAAATAGGATGTATGAGGAGGAGTTAGTCACTAGTCCTGAACCTAGAGGGGATGGAGGGAGGGAAACCTGTACTGCAGCTGTATTAGCACTCTAACATCTACATTTATGGTAGGTACAAAACTGTACTATGTTCATCGTGCATACAGCTGCAGTAATCACATATGGGTAGAATCCCAAAGCTACGCACAGGGTGGTAGGCACTAGACGGAACTTGGTTGAGCCAGAATGCCCTGCAACACAGCAGTGGCAAAGCCTGCTCTAGTTTTGGAATATAAAGGCAGGTGGTAGTGTCTTGTGAAGGTATGTACAGAACTCCAAGTGGCTGCCTCCAAAATATCTTTGGTAGGAACCCCTCTGAGGAAGGCTGTAGAGGTAGCTGTGGCCCTGGTGGAGTGTGGTCTGATGCCTACAGGGACAGGTTTCCCATTGTTAACAGAATCGTATGCAATGGCCTATCCATTTTGAAATGGTCTGTTTGGTAACAGGCTTTCCTTGAGCTCCTACAGCATAGGACACAAAAAGTTGTTCAGATTTCCTGAAAGGCTTTGTTCTGTCCAAATAATAACGAAGCTGTCTATGGATGTCTAAGGAATGTAACAACCTCTCCCCTTTGTTTAGAGGGTTGGGGTAGAAGGTAGGTAAGTGTATGGCTTGATTCAAAGCTACCCTGGATACCACTTTAGGCATAAATGACGGGTTGGTTCGAAGGGAGACCCTGTCCTGGTGGAAGATGAGGAAGGGCTGTACAGCCATGAGGGCTTGTAGTTCTGAAACCGTACGAGCTGAGGTAATGGCCAGAAGGAAAGCTGTTTTCCAGGACAAATATTGCAAATCTGTTGATGCAGCTGGCTCAAAGGGAGGCAATGTTAATTTTTCTAGAATGTAATTAAGATCCCAGGCTGGCATTGGTTGTTTCCTTGGGGGTCTTATATTCTTAGCCCCTCTGAGGAATTGTCTTAAAAGTGGGTGAGAGAATAATGGTGGATCCATGTTGAATTCTGCAGAAATGGCTGAGGCATGGATTTTTATGGAAGAAAATGAAAGCCCACTGTTCAGCAGCTCAGCTAGATACTGTAATACCTGAGGTAAATTCAGTTTTCCTAGGGTCCTGGCCTTTTTTCTCATTCCAAGAGCAAAACCGTTTCCATTTTGCGGAGTAAGTCTTCCTAGTAGATGGTCTCCTTTCCTCCAGAATGACATCCTGCACCTCTTTAAGTAAAGTCTGCTGAGGTGTTAAGAGATTTTCCATGCAGCGAGATTGAGTGTTTTCAGCTGACCGTGAAGAGTTTTGTAGCTGTGCTGAGTCAGCAGAAGAGGCATTAGAGGTAGTGGCCAGGGAGGAGTATGTGTTAGGCTCCTTAGGAGTGGGTACCAGTGTTGTCTTGGCCAATCTGGAGCAATCAGTATCATCTTCGGCCTGTCTGCTCTTGCTTTCAAGAGTACCTTGGGTAGAAGGGGCAGAGGTGGGAAAGCATACACTGTCCATCCTGTCCAACTGAATGAAAGGGCGTCCACTCTCCAGGTCTTTGGGTGAAAGGTCCTTGAACAAAATTTTTCCAGTTGATGATTCCTGTGGGAGGCGAAGAGATCTATGTCTGGCCTTCCCCACTCTTGGATTATCTTTGTAAACACCTGTGGATGCAACTTCCATTCGTGTGGATCTGTCGTATTTCTGCTTAGATTGTCTGCCAATGTGTTTTCCAACCCTGGCAAGTACTGTGCTTGAAGTTCGATTTGCCATTCCAGAGCCAAGTTCCAAAGTGTCATGGCTAGTCTGCACAGGGGGTATGAATGTGTTCCTCCTTGCTTGTTTATGTACCACATTACTGTGATGCTGCCTGTTCTTATAAGTAATTGTCCTGGATGCAAGAGGTCCTTGAAAGCTGTAATTGCATTTATCACTGCTAGCATTTCTTTTTGCTTGATATGAAGGTGCTTTTCCTTTCGGGACCATTTGCCCTGAATGCACCTGTCTGTCATGTGCGCCCCCCAGGCGTAATCTGAGGCGTCTGTTGTGATGACTTGATTTGCTTGAGACTTGCAGAATGGAAGGCCTTTGTTTATTTGACATGCTTGGGCCCACCATAGAAATTCCTTTTGCAAACAGGGAATTATTGGTATTATTGTTTCCAAGCTGTGGCTGTGTTGAGACCATAGGTTTTTTAGGTACCACTGAAGTTTCCTCATATGCAACTTTGCACATGGGATTAAAAGGATGCAAGATGCCATGAAGCCCAGAGCCTGCAGGATTTTCCTTGCAGTAAGCCTGGTACAATTTGCTAGTGTTTTGAAGTACTGAGTTAGTTGCCCTTGTTTTTCTGGCGTAAGATAGGCCATCTGGGTGTTTGTGCCAAGTTGGCACCCAGGAAAGTTATTTTCTGAGTTGGTGTTAGTCTGGATTTCTCTTTGTTGATTGTGTATCCCAGAGAATTCAGTAAACGTGTTGCATAAGTCAGATGTTCCAGTAGTGTGTGCTTGCTGTCCGCTTGGATCAGGCAGTCGTCCAAATAAGGGTAAATTTGTATCCCTTGTAGTCTGCAGTATGCAATTACTGATGCCAGGCATTTCGTGAATACTCTGGGCGCAGTAGATAAGCCAAAGGGCAATGCAGAGAATTGATAGTGGATTGAACCTGCAAGAAATCTGAGGTATCTTCTGCAGCTTTGTCTGAATGGGACATGCAGGTATGCCTCCTTGAGGTCCAATGCTACCAGCCAAAACTCCTTGCCCAGCATGGGAAGAAGCTGCTGTAATGTGAGCATCTTGAATTTTGGTACGAGTAGAAATGTATTTAGGATGGATAAGTCCAAAATGGGTCTCCAGTCGGTTCCTTTTCTTGGCACCAGGAAAAGTCTGGAATAAAAACCTTGACCTTGTTCGTGAGTAGGAACCTCTTGAATGGCTTTCATTTCCATGAGTTTTGAAATTTGCATTTGCGCCTCTGCCCTTTGATTGTGTGGCAGGTTTGGCATGCCTCTCATTTTTGGAAGAGTGTGAAAATGAAATCTGTAGCCTCGGTTTATAATATCCAGGATCCATTTGTCTGTTGTGATAATATGCCAATTTCTTGTAAATAGTGCCAGCTTTCCTCCCAGGGGAGCTGCCAGTTGGGAGATGCTAGGCTGAAAAAGAGGGAAGTCATTGGGTTCGCTTTCTGTATTGTTGCGCACTGTCTTCGCCACCTCTTGGGGCTTGAGTTTGCCATTGTCTGCCTCTATATGATCCTTGAGACTGTCCTCTGCCCCTTGTGCGCCTGTATCTACCTCTTTGGGGCTTGTCAGTGGCTGGAAAGGACCAGTTTTTTGATGGCCAATTTCTGCTAAAACGTGGTGGTTGAACCTGTAGAAAGGCCTTGACAGTTTGCATAGATTTAGCTTTTTCTTCCATTTTTTGTAGTATCTCCTCAGCATTAGTGCCAAACAACACATCCTTTTGTAAGGGAGCATATAGCAGTTTAGCTTTAACATGATCAGGCAAGCTTTGTTCCCTAAGCCAGGCATGTCTACGAATAACTGATCCTGTAATAGCAGCTCTACTTGAGGCCTCTAAGGCATCATAGCCACATTGCAAGGTGTGTTTACCCACTTGTTCTGCACTATGCATCATATCCTGCAATTCCTTCAAATCTGGTTGTTTAGGCTGAGACATTTTGTTTCTTAATTGTGATAACAGAAACTGCTGATATTTAAGCATATGGAACTGACAATTTAAGGCTCTCATGGCTAGGGTGGCCGAGGTGTATACCTTTTTACCCCACCTTTCTAAGGATCTAGATTCTCTTTCGGAAGGAAGTGGGTTCTTGGCAGTAGAGGCCTTCATTCCCTTGGGGCCTTGAGAAATGGTTTCAGGGTCAGCATTATGGCTTTTGTAAAGAAATTGGTGAGAATTAGGAACTCTGTAGTACCTATCAGGAGTTTGACTGGGGCAGGAGGCAGGGAATCCGGATTAAGACAAGCCTCCGAGTAAACATCATCAAGTATGTCCAGGACCGGAGGTATAGCCAGAGGTCTGTGTTGAGGTAACAAAAGAAATTCCCTAAGCCTTTTCTTGGAATCAGAAAAGTCTTGGCCTTCCCAATGGAAGTGCTCCCTCAAGGTGTGCAAGGTTTCCCCAAAGGAGAAATCCTCAGGGGGAGATACAGAAGGAATGGACTGTTCTGCATCCGAATCTTCATAAGGGGAGTACGAGTGTTCCTCTACATCAGAATGTTCTGAGACAATGCAGCCCTGTTCAGAGGAGGGGGGAATCTTCCTCCACTCTGGGTCTCTTGTCTGGAGGGGGCTGGGAGCCCCTGATAAGTGTAATTAAATCCTCAGCCATTTTAAGCATCTGCTTTTTAGGCATGGGGCCTGAGGATGGGCCCTGTGCAACAGGCCTCTTGGGATGCATGGCTGATTTGGACTTAGTAAAGGCCTTAATGGAAAAGGAAGAAGAGGGTCTAAATACACCCTGGGTGGAAGTGGATCTATCCCCGGTAGGAGTTTCAACACTAACAGTGGCTTCGGAGGTTGTAGTCTGAGTAAGGGCCGAGATACCTGCGGTCTCGGGTACAGAAGACACCGCCAAGGAAGTGTCGTCGGTAGTCAGGGGCTGCATAGGCATCTCGCTGAGAACCGGACCACGTGTAGCCGGTTTTGGCGTGGTGTCGGTGGAGACAGCGGGCCTCGCGAGTTTGTCTTTGTCCTTGCGTTTTTTGGACAAAACGGTAGTCTGAGTATCCGACGACATTTTATAATCAAAGGCTTTACCAAAATAATGTTGGGCGAACTCCGCCCGACGCTTAATAGTGCGTTTGTTGAAAGTCGCACAAAAGCGACAGCCCGAGACGTCGTGGTCTGGGCCTAAACAAGGTATGCAGAGGGAATGGAAATCCTTATGCGATTTGCTTCCCACAAGAAATACAATTGTTAACTTTGTCTGACATCAGTCTGAGGCAAGAAAAGTTTCCCCAACGTACCAGCTTTAAAGAAGACTTGGTTTCCAATTTTTCGTAAATTCAGGAGCTGGCTGACCGGCACTTGCGAACTGCTTCTGCTTCGGGCACCGCGCGGCAAAAAAGACTGAAGAATATGGCGTTGGCTGTGACTTATATACCCCTGTCGCTCTGACGTCAGGGAAGACGGCGACAACAACTGACGCCGGACCAAGACTTTGGAATTCGGCCGACCGAGGACCCGCCTGACGGCAGAGAACCCATATGTGATTACTGCAGCTGTATGCACGATGAACATCTGGCTAGACTTAAAATGGCCTGCAAGTGTAGCTTAGCCTAGTACTTGCCTATGAGCTGGGAAGCTATACAGATGTTCTCTTGTTCTCCCTCTGTATACTACCTTTCCATTTTCTCTTCCCTACCTTTTCTAACCTCTCCTGATTAATTCATATAGTTATTACAATATTTGACATGCCCTACTAATTATCCTTTTTTTAAAAGCAACTTCTGTTCTAGACTCAATTAAAAAAACATTCTGCCAGAACTGGTCTTTCACTCAGAACTCCCCTATCCCTTTCTGTTTGTCTACACACTGTTAGCAGTCTAACACGTAGTCAAAGATTCTGTCTAGCCTCACACACTGCTATCCTTCCTTCCACAGTTATTTGGTCCCATTTACTTTTGGTCAGATTTATAATTTCATGTATCCCAGGCTAAGTCTGAAAATGGTTTAACAGGATTAATGTTCTACCCAGTCAACAAGTACAAATAAAATTATTATTATTACTACGTTACAGCTTTGTTGATTTTACAACTCATACATGTATTTGTCTTTGCCTTTCAGCTTGGGATGTGATTGAAAATGGTCTTCAGGCCTCATCCAGTCAACAAACAGTAAATAAATAACAGCAATTCATCAGTTATTTATGACTTTGACCCCCAAATTCACCCCTTATTTTAAGATATACTCTCCACAGATGTACCACCTCAGAACTGCAAGCACTGTACCTTAGCTACCACCTGTCAAACAAGAGTCTAACCTCATTACATGCCTCTTCAGGTTGTACCTACCATCACCTACTGCGCCACCCAGCACAATGCCAACAAAAAGTTTGATCTTTTTCTTTTCTATCACCAGCATTATGTCTAACATACAATTGAAATGGAGATTGAAGACTCTAGAACCAATGGCATCATGTCACTGGTTACTCTCACTTTCATCAGCAGTTCCCCTCGTCATCACTGTGTCCAACCAGCTAGCAAATTCTCAGTCCTGTCTGTAAACATCTTTCCTACCTTCAGCCCAATCAGTGTTATCAGCCTCCAGTGTAGTAACAAGTCTAACACCACATTTACAACTCCATGAAGGCAACATCTACCATACTCCCCTAGCTACTTCCACGTTTGTTATCAAAGAGCAGTGTGAGACTACAGGCAGGGCCTGCACAGTTAGAATCAATGCTGCAAGCTATTCTGAAGGATGCCAGTATCAGTCTAACTTTTCCCATCACTGAAGTCAGGTTAATCAGTCAGTTGTTCTCTGGACTGCTACTTGCTTTTGCAGAAATACAACTACAAGTTTTTAGCCAATTTCCCCTCTTCTAGGAAACCATTGAACAGTTGTCTGAATGACGTGTACAAATTTCCACTAGCCGCTAAAAAAATCTTAAGTGGCAGACCAGCTGGTCACAGTGCCTTATCCTTTTCCAGAGTCCAGAGCTCTTAACCACTATTTCCCTGTCTACAGGCCCACGCAATTATTTGTCACCCCTAAACCCCCATCCCTCCCCATGCTATTTTTTCACACTTCTGTTAATAAAGACAATAAATATGGATTCAGAATCTGCTACTTCTTAACTTCACTGTATTCCCTTCCTTGATTCATTTACTTTCACCCCACCTTCTGCTTCTGCCTCCAGTATCTGAAAAATACCTTCTTTCCATTTTAGTCACCTCCTCCAGTCTTGTACTAGTACACCTCACCTCACTAGCTGCCTTTCCCCATCAAGAAACAGTACTACTTTATTTTAACTTTCATGTATGTAAAATTAACAACTTTGTTTATTTTTATTTCATTCTTTTTTTTATCTGGTAAAGCCACTAGGCAATAAGACCCCTTCCCATGGTAACTATGGTACAACTCAAATTCACACTGCAGGCAAATGTAGACTAGGGGACTAAAACCTAGGACTACAGGATGAAATTTGGTGGCAGGTCATAAACTTAATTCTCTACTCTATCATGCCAGCCAAATGCAGCATGGATCACAGTTTAATACTGTAGTCATAATTTCTTCCTTCTTAGAATCCATGATTCATTGTCAAAGCAGCATACTTGAGCATTAAAGGAAAGGGGGAAGAAGTGCCACACAATGCACATATCCATTGTGGGTAGCTGTCTGCTCCATCTCCCAGGCCAAAATTAACAAATATTAGGGGCCACAGTACTTGGTGAAGTAGTTTAGATCAGGGAAAGTAATACTCAGCCACTGAAATTAAGTCTTTTAAAAGAGGCTAATGCCATATAAGCATCCTAGCATGGCTGCTCTGGTCATACTGACAATGGTGATGCAAGACTCAAGTGTAGATAAAGTAGCTTTCTCAAGAGGGGCTATTAGTGCAGTGCATCACTCAGTGTAGCACATTGTAAAGGTGCATCATGCAGAGTGAAGTTAATTTCTTACAATCTCAGCCTGCCTACTGTGCAAATATTAGGAAGTTTAACTACATCACACCTCAGAAAGGAAAAAAAAATACTAGAAATTAAGCCAAGACTTGCTTATTGAACCAACAATAAAATAAAAAAGAATAAAACAAATGTCTGGGGCAGAAGCTAACCCCATTTACACAAAATGCCACTTGTAGTTAATCTGAAGGATGGAAAAATTTCTGAAGGCACATATATATAAGCTCTGTCTACTGCATCATGTACTACCTTTCCAAATAAAAATAGGAACATTGAGCATTTCTACTAGTACTTTATAAATGAAACTTATACAAAATTCTGGGGCACAGAAAACATCTGGTGCACAAAAACAGGAACATCTGTGAATCAAGAAACAAGTGAAGTCTAATGATGTCTGCAAAAAACGTAGAATGTTCAGTCAAACAAACTGCAAGTTAATTCCAGTAAAAGTCTTTCTGTAAGCACTTTTGTCGGACTGCAGCAAAGCATACACCAGCCCAGGCTATCGTAAACACTTCAGTCCTACTGTCTGCATGCCAAGTAGTCTGTCCGGCTCATCTGAGGTCACTGCTTCCAAGCATACGATGGCAGTGCCATGTGTCGGTGTCTCAGACACCCACCCCTGTGAGGCGACAGACACACTGCAGAGCCCTGCCCATTCTGCAGATCTGGAACACCCCACCCTCTACTGGAAGAGGGACCAGTGTCTGCATAAGAGAAAAATAAACGAGTACTGATACTATGTATAGCCACAAATGGAAAAGGATGCACTTGGTGCAAGCACAGACATCAGAAAAGAAAAAAGAAGGTCATATTAGTGTGAAGCTCAGAATGCGATTTTCTGTCCTGGATTGAAGGTCTATGGCATTACCTAGGGAGGGTACAAAAGGGGAAAAAAAATTTAAAAAAAAGTACCACCTTCATACAATGAACATATTCAGTACTCAAAGGTGGAACAAGGTGGAAAAGCACAGGGAACAGAATGTTATATGAAACTGTGTCCCTGATACATGCTTTGCTGCTTTGTAAAGTGTGCTGACATGAGAAGAAAGTGACAGCAGTAACTGTTTATCTCAAAGAGCAGCATAATACAAAATGCAACATCACCATAAAGAGCCTTTGTCTGCTTTCCTTTGGCACACAACAGGAATTAGGAAGCAGCATCAAATATGCAAGCCTTGTACCAGCTTTGCATCTTGGAAATAATTTGGTTATTAAAGTCATTCTTCACATACAGACAATGTTCCAACCAGTCTACTTTTTTCTTTACTACCAAACATGCAAAAGTCATATCAGTCTCCCAAATATATATCCAGTGTCAGACGTCTCCTTCACGTGCGCTGTTTCCACACATAATGCCAGTTGCCTTAATGTAAACGCAAAAAAATGTAAGAAAATGGTTTAGCAATTTATCTTGTCATCCTGCAAGTAGTAAGCATACTCCACATACTCTGAAAACAGCAATAGTAAAGTGAAAGTTATGCACCTACCATAACAGATGTGTAGGACCAGGTCCATCTTCATTTACCTTTAGAAATCCAGACCAGGTGACTTGGGGAGAAGTTAGAAAGAAAGAAATGTTTTAGGTGCCAAGTTGTCCCTTTTCCAACAATTCTGGACATGGTATGACCCCATGCCAGATTTCTGTTAGCCTACAGAAGGCAAAACATAATAAAAGGAAAAAAAAACTAATGGAGTCAAAAGCTCTCTAAAGTAACTCCCAAACACATACAAAAATGGCAGGGGGAACCAGGATAGAGTTATAAAGATGGACCTTTTGTACGTTACAAAACTGGTCCATCTTTCAACTCCCAGTAAGACCTTGCTGAGCAGATCATTGTATAGGTCCACCTGAAAATGATACCAACTTGAGAAAGACCTGAACTGTAGATATTTAGTCTACAACTGCCTCATAAGGAAAAGGGTAATACTAAATGTAAAATACAGCAGGCGGGTACTAGCAGACCCTGAGTCGAAGGGTTAAGATGTTTTTATTTTACTGTGTTTTGTTTACCAGGTTAGAACACTGATCAAATCTGACCCTTTGCAGGCTCAGTCCAGGTTACATGCATAATAACAGCAATAATGCAAGATTAAAGGTATAACTAAATTATACAGCAAAGTGGAATAACATAGATGTAAAAATATACACATACTTACAAGAAGGTTTAAAATGAAATGAAATCAGGAGTATACAATGCATAATACAGGTGTTATAGGTGAGGTAGGTGTGGTCCAGCCAAAAGAATGGGCATAGTATAAGCAAGTGTGGAGGGAAATTCTAGCAGTTAAGGGAGTAGAAACTGTACAATACAAAGAGCTGCAATAGACCAGCTAATAAAGAGAGAAGTGGATATTACATATACAGTATGGAATGGAAAGGACAGATGGACAAGTGATAGGTTTAAGTTGGAGAGGTTAAGAGATTAAGCAGCAAAGGTCTTCTAAGAATGCAATACTGCAACCGTGGAAATCAAGTGACGTGGCCCTTCAGATATATGTGAACAGATATTGTTCAGTTAGGCATTATTTGAACAGAGGTCTAAATTGTTTGCAATCCTGGACTTCAGTAAAATCAGCTGACACAGTGTAGGAGCAAGAACAGAGAAACTGTAGTATGTGGAATAAAGTTTAGTTGATAGATTTATGAGAGTAGGACCAATAGTGGATTGGTTTCTTTGCTTGTAGTATGGGCTGGATGCAGTTAATTTCAGTTTGGGGGAGGAGTGCACTTGGTGTAGGAGTTTAAAGAGAAGGGAACCAAAATGGAAGGTGTCTCTGCCTTGAATGGGAAGCCAATTTGCCTTTGCCAAGATGTTGCAGTGATGTTCACACAAAGGGGTGTTTGTAATAAAAGTGCATATTTTATACGAAAGAAACTGTAAGCTGGATATGTTTTTTCTAAGACAGTGGTGAACAGGGTAGGCTATATTCTAGTTCTGCAAAAAGGACACCTTTGTCCAAGGCTGCTCTAGCAGGTTGGGAGGGGACATGAGATATCTTTTTGACCTACAACAGGAGGTGTTTGACTTTGGAATGGACTTTTGGAATGTGGTCGTTGAAGATGAGGGATTAGTCAAGCCAAATGCCAAGGTATTTAAATGATGTAGTGTCTTCAGTTAGATTGTTGTTCAGGTTTTTGATACAAGACAGGGTTTGTGGCTTTAGACAGTCTTTTCTTTGTGGCAGACAGCACAGAGTTGGTTATTTAACAGTTTAGAAGAAATTAAAAAGCCAATTGTTTAGTTGAAGGTGAGCTTGAAGTTGATTTGGATGATATCATAAGAAGGGTTCCATCTACAGATCAGCATAAACGAGGAGTTGTAGATGAGGTAAGACAAGAGGCAGTTTATTTATAGTATTGCCACAAGAGTCTATCCCTGGGGAAAGAACAAAGGCTGTATCCAATAAAGCAAACCAGGTTTTAACTATGAAGGTTCAGATGGCCTGAAAGTCTTTGAACCATTGGGTAGATTTCAGAACGTACACATATATCTTGTAAGTGGGATAACAGGATGGAGTGGAAAACCAAGTCAAAGGCCTGCGTAAGGTCAAGGATTGCCACAATTGTTAAATTGAATTATTAGCAGGTACACAGACTGACTGTGCAACTATATGTCCTTGATGAAACAATCTTTTCTTGTATTGAAGCATTCTTTGCCTGCATTCTTCTCATCCAGAAAAAAAAAGTTTTCAACAGGCCAAAACATTATTTTACTAATAGGATAGTCTAACTTTTCTGTTGTGTTAGCCATTTCTCTATAGCAAGTTCATCCTCTTTAATATCTGTTTACATTCAACTGTTTATATTTAAACAAACCTCAATTACTAATGCCATTTCTTACAAAACATTCAAAAACATAATACTTTTTTTTCACACAAGCACATTCTATTAAACTAATCATATTTGTCTACTGCATACTTCTCTGTACTTGCAGATGCTGTGCTCTATAAGAAAAAAAAAATCACACTGCTACTATAATAAAAAGCAGCTTTAAAAACAGTTATACCAATTTATATACATTTTTTCTATCAAATACAGGTTATTCCTACGAGGAAAACCAGTTTTACTTTATATAATTCTATTAACAGTAAGGTTACTCTTTTCTAGATAACTGAGTATGTCATCAGTCACTGTCCAGAGAACAGCCATGGTATTTCTGTTTATCCAAAATCCATGCTGCTTCTGAAAAAGTAAGTGGTATTTGCCAAGGTTAGTGACGAGTTAACTGTAAATGTTTTTTTTTCCCCAAGAATTTTACCAAGGGCAGGAAATACTGAGACGGGAAAGAACTGGAAGGCTGATCAGGGTTTGTGATCTTTTAGTATAGACCTAAGAAAGCCTAATTTCCAGATAGAGGGCATGGCATTGGTTGCATACCTCTTAGCCCAAGATATCTGGACAAAACCAGACCTAACAGGGGGAACAAAGGCCCAAAAACAGGGAAAGATTTTAAATATTGCTCTTATAAACCTAGAATGTAGCTAGAACAACAATGCTTGTATTAAAATAACATTTTCTAAAGGATATGAAGTCTGAAACTCAAATGTATATTATTTGCTGATTTCATTTCCTCACATCAGCCCAGTGATTTACCAGAAAACCAGAAATTTTAAGATGAAAAGACTGAAATTTCAAGGCAAAAATCTGCATAAATCTGGACAGTTGAGAGGTATGATTGGTTGGGAGGCTAAGGTCGTAAATGTGCTTAGTGGGGTGACTATAAAATCGAGTAGAGATGCGATTTGTTTGCTTATGATTTTGGAGAATGGGTAGGTAAGTTCTCATTCTACTAAATGCAAACATGACAGGAATGTGGTTACTGGGGGAAGAACAATAGTATCCCAGGATGAAGACTGGGAATTATTAGGGCAAAACAAGTTTCCATTCTGGGAAAACACGTGAAAGCAATGGACAGCCTAAAAGCAGAATTTTGCAGAGACACATGAAGACCCCAATAGTCTGACTGAAATCAGCTTGAGCCAAATGCAAATCAAAGTACT
Source organism: Protopterus annectens (assembly GCF_019279795.1). NCBI lineage: Eukaryota > Metazoa > Chordata > Ceratodontiformes > Protopteridae > Protopterus > Protopterus annectens. Next base: position 1,912,759,974 of record NC_056741.1, on the reverse strand, counting down.
AAGACAACAACAGAAGCCCGCAACATCAAAGAGGACCCTAGATATTAAGCACAGAATGGCAGGCATTAAGCTAAAAGCAATCCAGTATAAAGACTGCAACAAACTGAGCCTTGAGTCAAGGACAACATAATATGCAAGGCTAGCAACAGAAAAATTCCTTAGCAAAGAAGAACCTGGTAAGCCATCAGTGAACAAATTAAAAGGCACAATCAGGGCAATACGTGACCTAGCAGGCTGACAAACACGGTTAATAGTCTTAACTCCAGAAGAAAGGGAATAAAAATAGAGTATAAAACAAAAGGTGAGTGTACTGGGGGGTAGGGGGATTAGAAGTACCCCCAGAGAACTCCACCTACGAGACATGAATACAGGATATAAAAGTATGAATAGTTAGCTGCTGCAAATATAGTAAGTACTAGTTATCCTACAAAAAAAGAAGTGCAGAATAACAAAGCATACAGGTTTCAAATAGAGCAATGCAGAAAAAACTCTAAAGCAATGAAAGTACATTGTCCTTTAAGAAGGAGAAAAAACTTGAAAAGATCTTTTCTGCAAAGGGAAAGATGTAGAAGAATTCATGAGTGGGAATCTCAAAAAAAAATCATCAGATAGCAGCAAATACCTGTTCAAAACAAAATTTCTTAAAAACCAAACACATAGCAGTCAAAAATATATATATATATCCAACAAAAATTTCAGAAAGACAGCAGTAGTACAAGGGACAAGACCTTGTTAAATAAAGAAAATTAAATGGTTAAAGGTATGTTATTTTTTCTGACTGTGCCAAAATGATCACAGGGTAAATAATTAAACAAAACCAAGGCTACTCAGAAAGTAAAAAATCCACTGCCGGAAACAGTCCTCAAAGACAGTCCAGGATAAAAGTTTGAGGAAGGCAGCCTTGCCTAGATAGTGGAGAAAACATGAAAGTGTCTTCCACTGGATCCTAGGTCCTAATAATGAGCCTTCCCAATAGGCAGACTATAGAAAGAAACCAGCCAGTTTTGACCTAGATTATTCTGCAAAAATAAAATATAATAAATACATATACTAAGGATGACATTTAAGGATCAGGCCAAACTGCTGCAGAAAGTGAAATGGGAGTGGAAGCTATCCGCCCAACCCCCCCCCCCACAAAAAAACAAAAAAAAAAATGCTAGGTATACAGTAAGGAAAATGGACTGACGGCAGACCGCAAAAGCTGTTTACTTCCAAATTTACATTTCCTGGCAGGTGTCGCAAAGAAAATATACTTCAGATGAAAGCATGGGCAGATAGGAGACCCTCAAATTTAGGACTTCACCTCTGATGGGAGATGCTTCAGAGATGAAGTTTAAATTCCAGAGAAAAAGGACAAGGAAGAATACTGTATGTGACTAATGCCACACTTAAGCAGCTGCCAGGCCGAATCCTCAAAGTAATGAAGGCCAAGTTATGATAGTTTGTTTCAGCAGACAGGAAACAGGTATTGCTGATTTGCTCACATAATGATCGGAACTGTATTCAGAGAAAATGAAAGAAATAGGACTCCATACATACCAACAACAGCTGTAAGCAACAAACTAGACTGAAGTCTCTATGAGGAAGGATAAGATAGGACTTCAGCAGTGTGGCAAAGGAATCCGTGTCTGTTCCCCTTTTTTTAAAAATTTCCAAAGGGTTTTTATA
>NC_056741.1:1912657541-1912757806 GCF_019279795.1 Protopterus annectens | reverse complement strand
CCCACTCACCTTTCCCACAGCCTAACCCGAATCCCACAATGCTCGCACACTTACCTCACCGGCCCTAACGCCGTCCACTGTCGCACTTACCGAGTCGCGATCGCACATTACCCTTGTCGGTCTTTCCGCTGTCGGCAAATCACCCTGTCGGTAAACTTACCTGTCGGTCGTTTGGTCTTCGCTCCATGTCGGGGAATCGCCGGTTCGGTCTTTAGAAGTAGACCCATATATATATATAGATACACACACACACACTATAATATATATATATATATATATATATATATATATATATATATATTATATACATACACACACACACACACACATATATATATATATATATATATTATATACATACACACACATACACATATATATATATATATATATATATATATATATATATACACACACACACATATATATGTATATATAGATACACACACACACACACACACACACACACACACACACACAGACACACACACACACACACACAGTAAACTCTCACTTAACCACCACCCGTCGTGATTGGCAGATGCCAGTTAAATGTAGTTTCTGGTTGCTTGAGAGATGCTTTTCAATTTTTGATTAGCTTGTATGGCGTCATACAAGCCAATCAAAAATTGCAAAGCAGAGCCTCTTCTGTTTAAAGAGGAACTATCTCTCAACACTTAACAGGTCACAGTTTAGTCACTACTAATGCATGCGTCTAACAGCAAGACAATTAGTTTATGAATCAAATGAAAGAGGCTCTGGTTCAGTACACTTTGTTTTGCCCAGATAAAACTAAATTTTTCTTTGTTAAACAAGGAGGCATACTGATCACAAGTAACTATTTTCAACTATACCAGAGTGGATTTCCAGTACCAAGCTCCAATATGCACTGAAGCCAAGTAACTGCAAAGCAAGAATAGACTTATTTTTGAGGCTAACCTGCCAGACAAATATAGCATGGATCACTGCTTACATATTTTTTTTCAAATATTATAAAATAAAAAAACAATGTTATCCAGAGGCCACAACAAAGTCAATTTAATGCAGTACACAATAATTACCATTTACAGTACTGTACACAATAACATGAAATGCTCAGCCCGCTTTAAACTGCTTCCATGTTCCCATACACATTTACACCAGGAATGTTGCTGTACCACTTTACACCACAGCCCTGCTGAATTCGGGAGGACAGCACTATTAAGTGCTTGAAAAGGGAAACATGAACTTTTAAGTGTGTTTTCTTAAAGGTGTACATAGCTATGCATCATATGGTCTGTACTGTAATGGTCAAATGGTTAAGCCACAACTATAACCAGTAAAATGAAATGAAAAAAACATCCAGGGAAAACGAAGTGTTCTGCTGTGCTTTTATTCCAACTTGCAGAACTCAAAGCATGAATGCAGAAAATCACCTACACGTTTTTCGTCACAGTAGCTGTAACTTCTTCAGATAATGAAATTACTGAATCAGTCTTTAAACACATTGGTTTCCCACTAAAAACATTCCAACCTATCAGGCTTAAACAAAACCATTTGAATGACATTCACAATTACCTCGTTAAAAATTTAAAGCTCCCAGTACGTACCAAAAAAAACTTTTTTATAGTCTTAAACATTAAAAACTTGTACCTATTAAAAACTCAATTTCAATGGTACATCGTCAGAAAACTTGAGTTAAAAACATGTTAAATAACATTTTAAAAACGTAGTTTAAAAACCATAATATATTAATTTAAAATATGCATTTGCTGTGTTACATTAAGCTCCCTGTTGTGGCCAAACATATGCACCACTATTAAACACAATGAAAAGAAAGAAATAGAAAAAGTATTCTAACATTTTTTCTTTTACAATTTAGCAGCTCTCATTTTTAACAAAGATTTAACAGAGATGGTCTCATTTAGGCCAGGGGGAGATGCTGCCAACAGTGTCAATGGCACATATCTTTGTATTCAATCCTCTCCTCCCAAAGGCCCCCTCGGATGTCTTTTTTGACCCCCTCAAGGACAAAAGAGAATTTTGCCTCTCCACATTCCATGCTATGTTTGTACATGGCATTGGTTTCTTTCTTATTCTTGATGTCTTTAAATGTTCGTAGATCCTTATTTTTAGTTTTCTTTCCATTTTTCCAATGTAGAAGGACCTACAAACCTCACATGTAAACAAATAAACCAATCCAAAAGATTTGCAATTAAAAAATCCCTTACTTGTCAGTAATCTACCTCTACTGCTTAAATTGATTTCACTTTTATTTATTACATATTTGCACTGACTATACCGTCCACATCTAAAAGTGCCTATTCTTTGTCTGTTATTGTTTTCTGTAACATTTTCTAACAAGTGTTTTAGATTTACTGAATTACTATACACAAATCTTATATCACTTGATGGAAGCCCTTTTAGGTCTGTAATACTTATAACCCTTGACCATTCTTTTTCAATAATTTTCCTAATATGCGGGGTACTCGCATTAAATTCCAAAACCATGGCATGGTTGAAATCTTTAGTGCACTGACTTCCATTATCAAGTTCTTTGGTGTTGTTTTTATCATTCATGTCTCCTAAAATCAGTTTAAAGTGCGAGTCCCTTTTTAAGCTCACTTCTTTCCTCAACTCTTTTAGCATTTCCTCAGGGTAACCCCTTTCCCTAAACATCTTAGTGGGGAAATCTATCTCACTGTTGAATTCACATTCCCTCTGATGTCATTCGGCTTCCTCTGACAAATTGCCCTTTCACTATGTATTTCTTACAGTGAAACGGGTGGGCACTATTAAAGTGTAAAAAATTTGTGTATGTATTTCTTCTGAATACCTTTGAATGCAAAACACCCTTCCTTTTTGTATATTTCTACGTCTAGGTATTGAAGGGTGTCGTTCTTTATATTCCATGTGAAATCAAGAAAAGTTGTGGAATTTTTCATCAATTCCATGAATTCTGTGATGACATCAGTATCTCCACTCCAGAAAATACATATGTCATCCAGAAAACGCTTGTAAGGATGCCAACAGGTGTTGAAAGGGGAGTTCAGAATTAATTTCTCCTCCCATGTAGCCAGTACAAGGTTAGCATAAGTGGGGGCGCAAGCCACCCCCATTGCTACTCCCTTAGTCTGGTTTTCTGACGATGTATCATTGAAATTAAGTTTTTAATAGGGACAAGTTTTTAATGTTTATTTAAGACTATAAAAAAGTTATTTTTGGTACGTACTGGGAGCTTTAAATTTTTAACGAGTTAACTTTGAATGTCATTCAGATGGTTTTGTTTAAGCCTGATTGGTTTCCCGCTAAAAACATTCCAACCTATGTGTTTAAATAAAGACTGATTCAGTAATGTCATTATCTGAAGAAGTTACAGCTACTGTGACGAAAAACATAGGAGATTTTCTGCGTTTATGCTTTTCACTGAGTTGCTCTGCAAGTTGGAATAAAAGCATAACAGAACGCTTTGTTTTCCCTGGATGTTTTTTTTTCATTTTATTTTACTAATATTTAAAAGGTTGCTCTTAGACAAAACAGAACTCTCATCCCCCAAGCCACATCAATTCTCTTCCTATATTGATCATACCCTACACATTCGATCACAGGCTGCTTACACAAAATATAAAAACATGGGCATAGTTATGTATTTAACCTTGCTGCTGTCAAATACATACACTGACAGTCAATAATGATCACTTTAACAGAGCTTGGTTAATCTTTGTGTTCTGGGTTTCCTCAGCAAAGGTAACCTGAATGTTTCAATGGGACTAAATGATTACTCCAGTCCACACAAGAGCTTAACTCAATTTTCTAAGCTATAAGCATATCTATGTGATCACGGTTTTCTAACATCTGTATTTTACATATTACTCTAAATTCTGAGTACTTATGAAAAACAAACAAGCACCATCAGAAAAAAAATAATAAAATCGCACAAAGACTTGGACTGTATAGGGGTCAAGGTCCCAACTAATTTCCCATGATAATAAGCAGGATTATGTGACAGAATATTTAACACTTCCAGGGGCACTTTACCATTCTCTGTTAACACAAGCCAGGAAATGGCAGAATATTTAATGTCTACTGCAAATGAATGCCAAAGTTCCCCATTAAGAATGAATACATTATTTTATGCTACTGCATCTCGGGTGTTGTGACAGTCTCAGGTTCTAAGTATACTGCAGGACTGTTTGGCTTGCTAAATGCAGCATAATAAACTACAGCACTCTGAATAAACCTGGACAGCTTCTAAAAACAGATACTATTTTACCCCAGTGGACCTTCATAATTAATAAACAACTAATAAAACATGGGTGCAAGTCTGCTGTTATCAACCAGAAAGCATAACCTCCAATTACTGTAATTATCCTAATCTCTAGGCAATATTAATTTACCATGGGAGAGCATTTGCATTTCTCTTTCCTAAAGGAGCTTTATGCAGCTTGGTGGACGGTGTGCAGAGATCAAGTTTGTGCTCTCTCTCATAGACCTCCTCTATCTTGCTTAAAACCCACAACCAATTTCATTACTGTTAATACTGATAATGACTGTGCTATTACTAACTTCACTGCAACTTTGATGAACTGGACAAAACAGATTTAGTGGTAAGCAGCTTTCTTGCTTCATACATCACTAATTTACACCTGAAAGAAGTGGAATTTCATAGCTCTTGACACCTGAGGAGTTTCTGGCTAAACAGCTTTAGGCTGAGTTATTTTAATGAAAATGCATTTGTGTAATGTGTCTTTAGGTAAATCTGTGCATCTTGGCCACTGTAAGAGTTGCAATGAAAGTATAAATAGCCCATGGCAGGAAATAGGTATATAACAGAAATTACACAGCTTGCTTCAATCAAATTGCTTAATAAAAACATACACACCCATGCAAACACATATGCAAGCACACAACATAAACAACTTTCTCTAACTCCTTGATTTAATGTCTTTAAGGAGTTCAGACAGGAAACGATACTCACAAACTTACAGCTTACAATAAACTAAAACCACAAACAAATGAAAGCATCACAATTGGAAATACAGACATACACTTAAAGACTTCAACAATTTAAGCCAGGAGGTTGAAAGGTATTAAATATTAAAATACATAATTTCACTTTATATAAAGAATTTCATACAACAGACCCCTCAAACAGAAATTGCTACACTTTCTGATATTGTACCACATTATGAACTATTGTTACTCTGATCTCTATCAAATGTACAGCTACAGAGCTTTCTAGCTTTGCTTCTTCATGTCTCATATGCTCCTGCAGCCTAGTCTTAAATGCTATAATAGTCTGACCAGTGTGTTTGCTATAAGAGCATAAAGTAAAACAATTTGTGTTCTTAATAGTATTCCTATAACACATTTCGTAATATAAACTGCATGTTATATGGTAATGCAGTTTTGTGTAGTACGTAGTTAGAGGCATTTTAAATATGAGAGCGAGCCTTTTCAGTGATTGTTGTATGTTATAAAGATATTAAATGAGTATGTTGGGGGTTAAGAAATGCAGGCTTTAACGTAAAATGAGAATAGCAGCTGGACAAAAGCAAGTTTAACATAATATGCTGCAATCTTGGGCTGCTGGGGTGGGGTATAGAAGTACACTGACTATTACAGGCACAGCGGATATATTTTCTCTTATTTTTACATGGTTGAAAGTCTGGATTAATACCCTTGGCTTAATCTAAACAGAAGTGTTTTCTATAGGTCGGTTTGAAAAAAAAAGAAAATCACAAATGCCATGAGAAATGTTAAGTTTCTTACATATAGAGCAATATTAGCTTGTTTTTTCCTTTAGCAAATGTTCCATGGGAATCAAGAAGTCTGCAGCTGAAGACAGTTGTATATTCTGTTTTGTTCTGAGTGAAATTGACAAAGACTCCTGCATGCATCTGAGAGTTTAGCTGTTTTTTCTTCTCATTGCTGTCTATGTTCCAATGGAGCTTCACTGTCTGCAGGTGCAAGCAATTAATCTGGAGAGTTCTATACATCTTTTGCTGAAGGGAAATGCAAAATATAAAGGTACACAGGTAAGATCAGCAAAAAAGTTTGAAATTATTGGAAGTGAATCGGAGATAGCAGCTTTCCTAGCAGCCTTAAAAATTCAATGCATTTAACAGAACAGTGTATAATTTACTTTTATTAAAACAGCCAGTGCATTTTTTTTCTTGAGGCTAAAGATTAATGCTTTCTGAAAGCATACAATTTATTTTACATTTGTTTACCAGGATAGTCCAACTGGATACATGCCCATTTTCAGCGGAGGCCCGGGGAGAAAAGCTCCACATTAACAAAAACATACACTGATTACATAGTAAGTTACAAAAAAAACAACTAGAATATATGAAAATATACATTGGTTACGTAGTGTTCCCTAATAGGGACTTCAACAAGCTGTTTTTTTATATCTGGGAGGGGGAATGGAGATAAAGTAATAGACAGGAATCAGTGTAAGTGGGAGCACAAGCTATAACATGCACTTTAGCATGAGTAATCTTAATTTTAGGTTAGGTAATGCCTGTGGGTGCAGCTACGGATTTGAGGCAATTGTTCCTATCTGGAGCGTAAAATGTCATATTTTGAAGATGTACATAGTTGTGTGTGCTTATTCTAAGTTAATGGGTTATGGGGGTGTTCTGAAAATATATTTAGTTATTTTTGAAGGCTTTCTTTAAAGCAAAAAGTCTTGAAAAAATGTGACTTAGGTTCAAATGGAGATGTCATGAAACAACTGTATAAAAAGCTCATCCTGCCAAACAGTGTGAGCGTGTAACACAAAAGATGAAAATACACATTCAAAGAAGTTGTTGTGTATAATAGGAGGGAACAATAACTATTTAACATAACGGCTGTGGAATCTATATTATTTTCTAACATAAATGGCCTTACAGGTACAGACAAAAAGGTGAGTATTGAATCATATTAAGAAATGCAGAGAGTGCAACTAGCAAATGTCACAGGCGAACACAATCCGAACAAAGTGGGGCTTCAATAAAGGCTGTCCCTCCTTGATAGATATGCAGAAATAACCTCACGGTTTGACCACAGTGGCTCCAATGAAAAGTTTAATGCAAACAAAAAGAAGAGAGTAAATGGTGACTTTTAAAAACAAAAAGGAATAAGCGCTTTCATCTCCTTACAGAAGACTTCATCAGAATCAAAACTGACTAGCAAAAAACAAGTTTATAAATGATATCCTTACATTTTATTGGTTCTGACATAAATGAATCAGGAAGTGGCAATGAATTCACAACAGCAATAAAGCCATACATCACAAAGGCAGCGAAAACATGTCAATAAAAACGTATCACAAGGCTCCTGGTATCAAGTTAAAAAAATGTATATAAATATGTGAATATATAAAAAAAATATATGAAAAGTATAAATGCGTGTGAATATGTATTAATATATAAATATGTATAAATCAAAAGACATAAAAAACACACTTGACGTGTAGGAAACTGTTATAGAAGGCCATCCATACATAAAATCCTAAGACAAAGCAGCAGAGAAAATTTCTGGTAACTTTACTTATTTATCCTTTTTGGCTTTGAAGTCTTCAGTTTTAGTGCGGGGAGGAGTGAGATGTGATCATTCATTCCAGGGGAGGTACAGGCGTCCAATCTTAACTGCCGTATCATTTCCCTGTACTTCAACCTATTCTCCCAATCCCCTCCTCTATCACTGGATCCAAAATTTGAAATTTGCTTGGGCACAACCCATAACATGTCAGCAAAGAGCATTAGTTTCCTTCTTCCTACTTATGTCGTACATATGTTCATAGACACATTGCCTCAAGTTGCGTTCAGTTTTACCAACATAATATGCCCAGCAGAATGTGCAATATGCCAAATATATGACCCCTTTTGAATAACAACTAAAGTATCTTGAAGCCCTTAATCTAAAGGGTATACTGGAAATCTGCAGATATTTACAATTGGCAATTCTTTTAAACATGTCCCAAAAAATGCCCAGTAGGCTAGACATCTTTAATAAACACCTCCGGTACAGTTTTAAGAGGAATTCTAACCTCAAGGAGTTGTTAGAAAAGAAGGGCATAACAGCTAATGGGACTACTGGTAAAATTGGCACATACAAGTGCGGATGCACTTTTATGGCAAATTGAATTGTACAGGTTATAGGTCACATTAAAGGTGGGAAAAGTTTTGAAATGATTTATTGTGGCCTCATTTTTTTATATCACAAAAACCTGGCATTTTAACAGGGGTGTGCAAACTTTTTATATCCACTGTAACTGGGGACATATGGTGTGGGAGTCTAATGAGTTAACAGATTTTAAAAATTCCCTATAGAGTACTCTGTCGAAAATACAGGGTGACCAAATGGGTGTAACAAAAGAAATTATTTTTTTCTGCTGAGACACAGTAAGGACTTGTTGAGTTTAATTATGACGGCTGTCGAAAAAGCAATTACTAGACAATGAAAATTAAACGCTATACCAACTGTATTTGAAGTACTGAATATTGTAACAGAGATAAAAGAACTGGAAGTAGCAACTTTAAAATAAGGTGCAAATTACATCGAAAGAAATAGAACTGTGGGAACAATACATGCAGAATAAAGTTCTGGAAGAGGAGTGAAGTTTAAGGGAAGGCAGGAATTCAGCAACTTATGTAATGTTGGACTGATGATAGTTATAACAAAAAGTACAGCTGTGTAAAATCTTACCATAAAAGTAGTTGTCCTCCACTTCACTGTTGCAGTATTCTTTACAAAAGGAATCCCCTGCCAAGGGGTAACCCTATATCTAGCCAGTATACCAAAGCCTAAGGTATTTTTAAAGATGTCGTACTTCACATGTATGCTCCCTGCTCACAGCGTAGGGCATAAAGGTGATATATGGCCATACATACCCAAGAACTGAAAAGTCCCGGGAGGAACAACAGTCCATGGAGAAAAGCAGGAACACATGCATCCAGATGGAAAACATGAAGAGGGGAAGAGAGAGAAAAAAAAGGTGGGGGAGCGAATATTGCAACAGTGAAGAAAGGACAACAGTGAAGAAAGGACATCTGTTATGTTAAGATTTTACAAAACTGTACTATGTCCTTCCAGATCACATTTTCAGAATTCTTTACAAAAGGAAGAGTACAAAAGCTCAAGATGAAACTTAGGAGGAGGAAGGCATAACAGAGTACCCAAGAAACCCATGCAGGATAGCCCTGGAAAATCTAGAGCTAGCACTGGAAATCACATTCAATTTGTAATGCTTAATAAAGGTATGGAAAAAAAAAAAGGCACCAGATGAAACTGCAGCCCTGGTGCAATGAGCCTTAGCAGAGGCAGAAAGACATTTTCCATGAAAGCCAGTATAGCATTTCAGTGAGTGAACTGTTTGTGGTCACTGGCTGACTGGGGTTGCCTGGACTACGCCTTGGAATAAGCACCTCATTGGTTCTTTCAAGCTTTTTTTAAAATTGTTTCAAGTTTCAACTTTGTAACTTAAGTTTACTTGTGACCGTTTCTGCCATTTCACACTGAGCTAGTCGGAAGAAGGGCTCTGAGCTAACGAATCTGAGATATACAACATTAAGTATCCTGTTTTTTGCTTATTTCTGAGTTATTTACAGCACTTTTATTTTACTCACTGTGTGTGAGGTATTAAGTAGAATTTTCTACAACTGTTAAGCATCTGGTTGGATTTGTTTGTTCTGATTTTTGATACTTGGTGGCTTTGCAGTTGCCCACCCCTACTGTAAATATGATTTGGGACACTCCTCCCAGTCTAGTGTCATTACCTCATTCTACCTATTCCAGGGAGAACATTTGAGAAGGCCAGCCCAGTTAGCTTCTGCTCCTCCTTTCCCCTTTACAAAACAAAAAATTTCTAAGCTTGTTTCCTGCCTTTCCTATAAGTTGTCTAGTCCAGATACAGATTTGCTGTATCCAGGACTGTTTGTAAGCTTCTGAGCCCACAAGCCTTTCTGTGTTGGAGGGAAGCCTTCTAGCTTAATTTTGTTTCTTAGAACTAGCCAGTTTTCTAGTTTCAGCACTCAAACTCAGCACTTGTTCAGAACTCGCTTAAGGCACTAAAGCTACAAATTACTACAGCACTCCACTTTCCTCACTTGTCTAGAGGAAAACAAGTTTTTAGTACTTAATAAATAAGCACCTATCTAGGCATATCTAAGGGTCAGCTCCCTGCGTTTTCTCCTGTCTACCTGATGAATCTGGGCATCTTGGGGCAATGCAGCAATTGCCTCATGTACACAGACAACCCTCTCCTCCTACCATCCAACACTACAACCTGTGAGAGATGCACTTATATAACCAAACTGGAAGCAAAGCTCTCTTCACCCAAGATTGGATTAGACAGTCAAGAGGAGAAGGTAAACACTTGCACCACACCACACTCATCACATAGTCCCTCAAAACCTACACCACCAACACACACACAAACACAAAACGCACACCTACATTCATGGAGGCTCTCAAAAAAAAAAAAAATCTACCCAAGCAACAGGGACCTCCAAAAAAGAAACGCACGCAACCTCCACCCCCAACACAACCCAAATGATACATAGCCCACAAACTCAGTGTGCCACTCAACCACAGCCCATAAGGCATAACAACATACCTAACACTCTAGTCATAGGTGACTCTATAGTCAGACACACTGATGTTCCACTCACCAGGCTAAACAAGGAGAAAGTCACTGTCAGCTGCCTGTCAGGTGCCAGGATCCGCCACATAACACATGCACGCGGGTCACTCCACAGCAAGTACAAATATGACTCTGTCATTGTCCATGTTGGTGTGAATGACCCGAGACGTACCTCCCTGGACTACATGAAAAGAGAAATGGAGGAGCTTTCTGATCTTGTAGCCCAAGCAGGTATGACCCTAACCCTGAGTAGCATCCTGCCATCACCCAGAATGATACCACAATACAAGGACAAAACGACTGACTTCACAATTGGCTAAGCTTCTGGTGTCATTCTAACGGGATCCAGTATCTTCTGCCTGGGATGACATGATCGACAAACCACGATGCTTTGCCAGAGATGGCCTGCACATGTCGCTCTTGGGATTCCGGATACTGGCTAAGGCTCCAGCCACCCCTATAGTGCCTTTTTTAGGCAAGATTCAAATGACAAATTCACCACTGTAACAGGTACAAGCAAGCAAAATCTGAGGGTAATGCTACTCCAATGCTAAAAGTCTAAACCTGAAAATGCATTCACTCGAGGCACTCCTTAAAATAGAAAATCGACATCTGTGCAGTGACAGAGACCTGGTTCAAGGCTCCAGAGAGCACCCCTGCATTACCAGGCTATAATTCAAAGCACACCTTTCGGCCACCGGAGTACTAAAGACGGAGGTGTGTCAATATTCATTAAGGATATCCACACCTCCAGGGTAGTTGCTCAGCATAATGCAACTGAGATTATCCAAGTGCAACTAATTCTGGGCAAGACCGCAATGCAAATTGTAGCTTGCTACAGATCCCCCACCATGCCCCAGGATTCCCACTCTTCATTTCTTGATACACTGGAAAATATTAGGGTACAACTTAACAGCCTAATAATGGGCGATTTCAACTACCCCACCATTAACTGGGAAAACTACTCATGTACCAACTCTTGTGCTCAACGTTTTCTGGAATTCATAAATTCTAATGCCTTGGATCAACTTATCCACACCCCTACCAGGAGCAGCAATATCCTAGACCTGGTCATTACCAACATGGCCAACCGGTTTTCCACACCAGAGGTCAATTCCTCATTGGTCAGATCCGACCACAAGCAAATCACCCTAGACATCCGCATCCCAGCCCCACCCCACATTAGGGAAACCACCGTAAAAAATTTCTCCAAAGCCAACTTCACGCTTCTTAAAACAGAAGTGGCAAACTTCACGACACCCATGCTGACGGACAATAGAGATAGGACTGCTGAATCCTATACAATTGCACTTTATAAGCACTTACACGAGTGGCATGGATCATGCAATCCCTAACAGAGCCAAAATGCTATGCTATCCTCCAAAAAAAGGAAGCCAATCTGGTGGTCCCCTGCTATAAACAAACTCTACAACAGAAGAAAGAAACTGTTGCAAAAGAGAGTAAAATCCCATGATTGGAGGAACTCTGTGGTCAGCCTCAGTAAGAAGCTGAAATCCCTCATAAAATCCTCCAAAGCTAGTTATTAAAGCAAAATCGCCACTGATTCTAAAGACAACCACAAATAATTCTATAGCTATGTCAAGAATCTCAATGGCAACACTCAGATCTGCTCTGAATTACAGCACAATGGCACTAAATATACAGAACCAACTGATATTTCCAACATCCTGGCAGATAGGTTCAGTGCTAACTTAACCCCTCTCTCATCCCCTAAAGGGCCCATCTCTATACCAGAAGAATGCAAAGTACCTGTAATCACGGCTGCACAGGTAAAAAAAAAACACACTCTCCAAAGCCAAGAACACAGCATCTATGGGACCTGACAACATCCCAGGCTGCGTTCTACGTGAACTAGAGAACGAACTGGCACCCCACCCAAGTACCATGTTCAATCATAGCCTCACCTCAGGCTTTGTGCCCACTGAATGGCGCACAGCAATGGTTATCCCACTCCACAAAGGGGGAGCAACCACGGACCCCGGGAACTACCACCCCATTAGCCTGATGAGCCTGGACTGCAAGGCTATGGAGCGTATCATCATGGAACTTATAAACAAAGACATTGGTAATCTCCAAACTCTGGACCCTACCCAGTTCGGGTTTGTAAAAGGCAGATCATGTCTCCTAAACCCGATTGACTTTTGAAGCAGTTACCAAAGCTGTAGACGAGGGTAAGGTGGTACAGACAGCCTATCTAGATCTCGCCAAGGCTTTCAACACCATCCCCCACTCTGGAATTATAGACAAACTCACTAAACTAGGTATAAATCTCTATGTCACACGATGGGTTGCCAACTGGCTCACTGACTGAACCCACACTGTGAAAGTAGCAGACTCTAAATCCAACTTCAGACCAGTGACATGTGGAGTACCACAGGGTTCAGCCCTAGGTCCTCTCATGTTTGGTATCTACTTCTCTGAAGTACAGGCTAACACAGAAGGTCTTTGGCTAACAAAGTTTGCAGGTGACTACAAACTAGGAGCCATAATCAAATCTCCTAACAATGTGGACATCCTACAAAAGGGCCTCACTGAGACAGATGCCTGGTGTCAAAGTCATGGCCTCAAGCTCAATGCCAAAAAGTGCATGGTCATCCCTTTTGGTAAAAATTCTGTACCCATGAACTACCACATAGGCGGTACTCTACTTAACACCGAAAGTGTGATAAGACACTTTGGGACAGAGGTGGACAGTAGTCTCTCCTTTGATAATCACATCGCCACAGTAGTCAAGAAATCCTTCTACGTGGCACACCTCATCACAAAAGGCTTCTCATCCAGGAAAAAAAAAGGTCACTGTTCCCCTCTACTCATCACTCATTAGACCCATTATAGAGTACAACGCCACTTTTGGTATGTACCTCACAAGACATCTACAACAACTGGAAAGGCCACAGAAATACCTCACAAAGAGGATTACCGGCCTCAAACAGATGCCCTATACAGAACGTCTCAAAAAACTCCAGCTTTACTCTGTCGCATATCGCCTACTCAGAGGCGATCTCTTCCTAACATACAAAGCTATGCCAAACCCAGAGCTGTTGGACATGCTCCACGTACAGAAATCCCAATCCCTCAGAGCTATATGCTCTAGGGACCTAAACCTTGTCACCACAATAAACGGAACATGCTGGAGGGAGAGATTCCTGTCTCAGAGACTTCCCATACTCTGGAACAAACTACCTATCTATATCAAACAAAGCTCCTCATTAGCACTCTTCAAGAAAAATCTTTATGACTGGATGGGAGATAGGAAATTCACCCCGGGGATCACTTCTGTGGCTCTGCTTGATAGGGGCACAGGAAAATAATTTTCTTGGCTGGCAAAAGCCAGGGTACCATTTGGCTAGGCTTATATAGGCCCTAGAGCCAATAGCCTAGTACCTACCTATGAACCTATAAGAAGAAATGGCCTTAGAAATCCATGAAGAAATAGTTTGCTTAGAAACTGCCAAACCTAGAGATATTGGATGAAAAGAAACAAAAAGCTGCTCAGATTTGTGAATGCTCTTTGTCTTATCCAAATAATATCTGAGCTGCCTATACAAATACAAGGTGTGAAGAACCTTCTTACTAGGAGACTGCACAGAAGGGAAAAAAGTGGGAAAATTAAAGACTGATGAAGAGACAATTCATTAAGCACCCTGGGCTTAAAGGAAGGATTAGTATAAGGAGACACCCTGTTCCAATGAAAAACTAAAACAAGAGGAACAGCCATAAGGGCCTGAAGCTGACACCCATCTACCTGAAGTAAGGACCAAAAGAAGAACAGTCTATGTACAGTGCTGCAAGGAAGCTGAAGCTGTAGGCTCAAAAGAAGCCTGAGTCAATTTTTCAAGAAGAAAATTGAGATCCAAGGAAGAGGCTTCCTGGGAAGCCCAGTATGACGGACACCTTTAAGAAACTATTTGATCTCAAACCTAGAAGCCAAAGGAGGAGTCAAAGGCAGACTAGCAGAAATAGCTGAAATGTGAGCTGTAGCTGAAGAGTATGCCAACCTAGCATGGAGCAATTCACACAAAGAGTACCAAAGGAACCTCCACAGTAAGTGGATTCAGGTTACAAGCAAGGCACCCTACAGAAAATCGCTTCCATTTGGACAAATAAGATTTGCTGGTAGTGAGTTTCCTGGCCTCCTGCAGAACCCAGAGCATGTCCTCAGAAGAAAGGTGCATAAAAGGGATCAAAACCCTATCACTCACAGTGCCAGCTGAAGAGTGAATAAGTGAGGATGAATAAGAGATCCCTTGCCTTGTGATTAGGTCCACTCTGTAATTTAACTTGTAATGACTGCCCTTGGCTAGGTGCAGAAGAATAGGAAAACAATGCTGTTTGGGCCAAAAGAGAGTTACCAACAAGATTTTGGGAGAAACCTGTATCTTGAACAGGACCTTTGCTATGAGAGGAAGGGGAGGGGAAGAAAGTATTGAGAAACATCCACTTTCAAGAAAAAGAGAGGGCATCCACCTTTCATGCCAGAGGACTTGGGACTCTGGTGCAAAAGAGGGGGAAGATGTCTGTTCAAAGTGAAGGCAAAAAGATCTACCAGAGGAGTACCCCACTGGTAGATAATGTCCAAAAACGCATCTTTCTGAAGCATTCACTTGTGAGTCTGTGTTATGGACCTGCTCAGATAGTATGCCACAAGGTTCTGTTCTGAAGGAATATAAACAGAGTTACCTGACACTGGACAGCCAGATCTCAAACCTAAAGAGCTAGTCTGCACAGGATGCAAGACCGTGCCCTCCACCCCCCACCTTGCTTGTTGCTGTACCACATGACTGTGGTATTGTCTGTAAAGATTTTGAGAGGCCCTGGAAGGAACAGAGTATGGAAGGCCCGAAGAGCAAGAACAACTCTCATTTCCTTCATGCTGATATGGTCCACCCTCTGATGAAGGGACCAAATGCCCTGAACCTTTAGATAACTGAAAGACATCCCCCACCCTGCATCTGTGGCACCCGATAAAAGTCTAAGAGGACACTGGGGGCTGAAAGGGAAGCCCTGGGTTAAGAGACAGCTGATGACTCCACCACTGAAGCTGTAGCTTGAGACATAGAAGAGGAGGAACTAGAAAGTCCAAGGATAAAAATTTTGAGGCCATACTGACTTTAGAAATCGCTGCAACTTTATCATATGGAGTCTGGCTAGATGAAGCATAGGAATGGTAAAAGCCATGTAACCCAGAGCCTTTAGAAAGTCCCTGACCTTAAGACAAACCTGAGGAAGAAGGGACTGAAAAAAAGGCAATTGGAGTCAGAGCCTTGGGTAGCGGAGAGATGCCAGCAAAGGAATAGTCTGGAGCCTGCGCCAGAGAAAAACATGATCCTAAGGAGGAGTCAGGAAGAATTTCTGGAAATTTACTGCAAACCCTAGGCTTTGCAAGAGACAGACAGCATTAGTGGATGTGCTGAAGCAGGGTCTCTGGAGAGGAAGACTGAATGAGCAAGTCGTCCAAGTAAGGAAAGATTTGTATTCCACTCATCCTGCAAAAGGCAATCACAGGAGCAAGGCATTTGGTGAAGATCCTTGGGGCAGTAGGGAGGCCAAAAGGGTAAAGCAGAGAACTGAAAATGCAAGGAAGAAAGAGAAATGCAAAAATTTCCTGAAACAGGGATGAATAGTGATGTGAAGACAAGCATCCTTCAGATCACAGAGACTAGGAAAGCCTGAGGTAGAAGAGGAAACAGGGTCTGAAGGGACAGCATTCAAAAGGAAGAAACCTTCAAAAAGATGTTGAGCTTAGAATGATCCAGATTGGGCCTCCAAGTGCCTTCTTTCCACGGAACAAAAAACATTCTGGAATAAAACACCTTCCCATTGTGAGGACCAGAAACTGCTTGGATGGTGCTTTGAGACAAAAGGGTCCGAAGTACATCTGGAAAAAGGGGAAGCTGTTCCTGGGGAGGTAGAGGAACGCTACAAAAAAGGAAGGGATTTCCACATCATGAAATATCCCTGACGAATGATGGACAAAACCAAGAATCCTTAACCAATTGTCAAGAAATGGGGAAAGGTGAAGAGATAAAAGGAACTTGACTTGGGAGTGACGGAAGAAAGCAGTCAGACAGAACCTGGCTTGTCTAGAAAAGGAGGCTTCTGAGTAGACTTAACAGGATGAGCCCCTCTAGAAACATTTTTACCTTTGGGAGGAAGGAGAGACTGTCTACGTACAAAGATAGGCTTAGATGGACAACTCCTCTGAAATTTGGGAACAGGGAAAACAAAAATATGTTTCAATTCCTGCAAAGGCCTAACCCTTCTCCTGTAGGGACTTAAAAAGATCAGCAGCTGAAGAACCAGAGATTTTTATTGTCAAGAGGAACATCCATCAATTTAGCCTCAATATCATCAGGCAAAGGTTGGAGGTGAAGCCAAGAATAAATTCTTAAAGAAAGAAAGACAGCAGTTCGAGAAGAAGCATCAGCTACATCATAACATTTAATAGAATGATGAGACACTTGAGAAGAGGAGCCCAACAAAAAGAGGGCCTAAACCTTCCCATCAGGAAAGTCAGAAATAAAATAAGCCTGAGACAGAGGAACTAAAACTTACCTGGTCATATGGGTCTCGTAGTTGGCCCGAAAGGCCAGGGTAGCAGTTGTGCACACCTTTTTGCCCAACCTATGGCCCTAATGTCCTTGCCAGAAGAAAGTAATTTAGTAGAAGACAGCAATTTGGAAGGTTTGTCAAAAGAAACAGACAACAGAGGGGTCAGCAGAACAACATTTGTAAGAAACTTAGAATCATCAGGCATCTTATAAATATTATACAAATCAGGTTTTTTTAGGGATTGGGAGTCAGAAGCCTCAGAAGCTGCTGAAAAAGTGTAACAAAGCAGCAAGGACAGGAGGGGCAGCAAAGGGCTTAGGAGATTCCATCTGGAGGAGTTCATAATACCTCTTCTGGAGATCAAAAACCTGGGTACAGTCCATTTAAAACATTCTATCATAAGAGACAGTATCCCCAAAGGAAAGTTCTTCAAAGGGAGAATATGAGTTACTGGAGTCCTTCTCGTTCTCAGAACCATAATCTAATGGAGAACAAATCTGAGAGGAGCAAGTCAAAAGCTCTTCTTCAGAGTCCAGTTCCTCATTAGAAGAGTTCTGTTCCCTAGACCTCTTAACAGGAGTAGATGACCGGGGGGCGGGGCTGGAGCAGGAACAAAAACTCCTTTGGGGGACTTCAAGGCCAAAAGAGCATTAAAACAAACCCTGTGTAAAATCCTGCCATTCACATTGACGATCCTTAGGAGCAGGGGAAATGTTTTCTTCTTCTTTTTCAAAGGAACGTCAGTCCTCAAGATATTAGGAGGTTCGGACCCTTGCCTACACTCAAATTAGCATAGCGGAAATCTAACAAAAATCAGCAGAACACCCCTCGGTCCCTCACTTATGATCAACTGTGGTTCCCGCACAACATCTGTAATAGACATCTGTAGAGCCTCCAAGGACGTGAGAGAAGCCAGATCCATGAAATGCTCATGGAAGAGGAATCCAATGGAATAACTGGACAATCCTCCGGGCTTTCACCAGCTCTGAGAGAGAGATCTGGGGGAGGTGGTACAGCAGATGAATAAGATAACTTTTTTGGCCTTCTTAGCAGATGGCTGACCCTCGGGCCAGAACAATTCTGCCATCGCACTTATGCCAACAACTTATGATGCTGGTTCTCTAGGTAGATGGACAAGAAGGAGATAAGACTATGAAAAGTCTTAGGGACAAACACTTGACAAATTGGGCATGACATATGGTCTTCAGAATCATCCAAGCGAAATAAACACTGCTCGTGACGGTCCTTATGGGGAATCTGACACCCACACTGACATTTTCCTTTTCAGGATGACACGTAACCTTGCAACTAAAAGAAGAAAGAAAACCCCCAATGGGGCACTTATCTGAAAAGTGCTTGGTAACCAGCATAAACAAAGGAACATTCAGACCGACCATCTAAGATGGTGTTCAGACTGGTGGCAAAGAAGTTCTGAGGTATGTACATCCATCCTTTACCTTAATTCCCTACACCATGAGCGGGGAGCATACGTGTGATGTACAATGTCTTTAAAGAACTTTAGGCTTTTGTATACTGGCCAGATATATGGCTGCCCTTAGCAGGGGACCCCTTTTGTAAAAAATACTGCAACAGTAATATGGAAGGGCATCATATGTGATGTACAATAAATATGTAACTGGAAACACATTAATATGGTTTGTTTTCTTTTAAATTAATGCTTTCCTATGTCTTAAGTGATAATTTAAAGGTGTTAATGACAAATTTACTTAAAATCTTCTGGTACTGAAATTATACAAGTACTGTTAATCATGGCCAGCCTTAGGCATAGGCGAACTAAGCGACCGCCTAGGGCGCCATACAGGCTGGCCTCGTAAAGGGCGCTCTTATTTATTTATTTTCTTAAGCCATAAGGTAAAGTTTGTGCTCCTCTTGGTGCCTAGTTTTCTCGGAGTCTGTCCCAACCGTACTGTTGCATTTGTGCCCTCCTCCTACTTCTGTAGTCCTGTTCATTAAGATTGCAGGAACCACAGGGTGGGGGGGGGGGAGCTTTTACAGCTGCAGGTTAGCCAGTTTCAACAATTAAAAAAAGAAAAGCCTTCTTCACGCTGCAGTGTAAAGCGTCTTCTCCTTTAAGGAGGACCATGCATGTGACGCAGGCCCGCATGCCAACATGGATGTAAATACATTCCGCACTCGTACACGAGAGGTGCATATCATTGTGAGAGTATTTGAGGTCTTTCAGTAAAGCTACTGATATAATGCATCTCTTGCCTTTGTCTCTTTATTGTAGGTCACGTCTGAATGTACTTTACAAGGTGTATATATTACACAAAGTCAAAAGCTAAGTATAATTAGTGATAACACTTCCTTCCTGCTGCTCTGTAAAATCTAGAAGTAGATACTGACAAGAAATTATCACCAACACTGAAGGGTGTGACAACGGTCTCATGACCAAAAGAATCTCAGCAAAATATTGCAGCTTTGTACTTTGATCAGATATCAGAAGTGCCTAGTTTCCATATTTTGACTGTATAAATGACAAAATAGACATCTACCTCTAGAATTAGACAAATTCTCAAGCGCTGGAATTTTCACATTTTACATCTCTCTCTCTCCTCTCTCTTTCAAAGTGATCATATTATTCAAAGTTTGCCTAGAAAAAAAACATTGACCCACCAATCTTTTGGGATGACCACATTGAAATAATATTTTTAGCAAAATGTCTTCACTACAATCATCAATGTCTCTGAAGCGGCACGAAAACTTGTTTGAAAAGAAGAAGCTTTGGAGTCAGAAGTCTGAATTATACCTCATTGTCAGTCAAATCTGTAATGGATTAAGATGAAAAATGGCACTCGGAGTGAAAAAATAGACTAAATATAAACAGAGAGTCTAGTTAGCTTGATGCAGCCACAATGGTGCTGAGAAGGTGCTGCACAGTTACAAATTAAACATTGTGCATTAGGTTGAGTTACTGGTATAAGCAAAGTCAAAGTAAAGCATTTAATCAAACTTGCAGGCTATGCAGTGATCAAAATAATTTCCAAAGGTATATAAGAAATGAAATAAGCTTCTTTCACAAGATGTGCATAATACTTGGTCTTAAAAAGGCAAGAACAAATTAATATAGGAACACAAACATACTAGGCAAATGATCATGGGGCCCATAAGATGCCTAGCTTAACCTTTATGGAGACAAACTTAAAAGCTCTTTGCCACCCTTTTCTAGCACTTAACAAGGATCACCTCCTAAACCAAGCAAGACAGTTCATGACAACCCTGGTGTAAATTTGTGTCTACCTATGCAGTCATCGAGCATAGCCTTGAAGGTAGCCAAATCAGTAATCTGTTTAACCTGTAGTGTAAATTATTCGACAGGCTAGGAATACACTGAGTTAGGAACCTCTCTCTCTCTCTCTCTCCAGCAAGTCTTATTTGCTGGTTAGAGTTAAATAAAAAGGAGGTCAATAAGACTGGGTCTTTTATGGCTTAAAAAGTGAACACGTCGCCTTACAGCAACCTCTATACTATTGAGTTTAAGAAGAGTCAGGCTAATTTACTGCGGTATTTAAGACCTTTAATATTCTTAGTTAGAAATCTCTGGGGCTTTTCCAGTTGAGTGATACACTTGGATTTGTACATACCAAAGGGAACATTGTATTTAATGATAGGTCTGATAAGGGGAAGAGTACAGTGATAGGATGACTTCTTTGGATCTTGTTAATACTCCCTTGGAAACTTACTGGGCCAAAAAAGAAGTTATGTACTCACCATAATGTTCCATCTGTGTTGTCCACTTTCATTCTTCTTCAACAACTGGGTTCAGATCCGATCTTTAGATCCAACTCGGCTGTTACTATAGCTTGTGGTAACCATAAAGCTCTCAAGCTTCTCCCTTGCCCATAATGCACCAACCCCTAGTATATCTCCGATCCTGTTTGCAGTTCAACCAGTTTAGTTGGCAGAGTGCTGTGCAGTGATGTGATCTTGATGGCTGGTTGGCTGCAGACCTGGCTACTTTATTGCAACAGAATTCAAGTTCATTTAAGTCACATTTTCTTAGGTTTGTGAATATGGGTGAGGCATATAGTGGTGTTGATAGTGTGTTTGAGAGATGGCATAGAATCGGTTAGGAAGGCCTTTATTCTGTAGAGAGACCCTAGCTTGAAGTGAACCTTTTTAATGATTAAAGAAAGGCGTTTCCTCCCACATCCCAAATATATGCTGTAGGTGGATTGGACACTGTAAACTGGCTATAGGTGTGTGTGTGTGTGTGTGTGTGTGTGTGTGTGTGTGTGTGTGTGTGTGTGTGTGTGTGTGTGTGTGTGTGCACGAGCATGTGCCTTCAGTGGAAAGTTGGGTGCCAAGATGGTAACTAGACACCATAAGACTCCACTGCCATTTGTTCTGCGGACCGTTGTTCTGCTGTGGTGACCCCTCACTGGGAAAAGCTGAAAGAAGTAGTAGTCAGTAGTGACAATGAGTAGCTTGCTATGATTTATTGGTTCTATGATGGCTTTTGTTTGAGGAGTAGATGGCGAAATGGGGAGGATGACTTTTTTTTTTGTTGCTAGAGAAGAGCATAAGTTTTACTTTTTAGGGGTTCAGGATAAGTTGGGAATTAGATACTTTTCTATGTACAGTAAGGATTGTTGTGTTTTTGTAGGAGTTCAGGAAGGAAGGAAGCTGAGCATATGAGGGTAGAATCATCAGTATAATGAACTATGGTAGTTTGAGATTGCATCTCACTTCTCAACTCTCCATAACTTTCAGGGACATCCCTACTTTGACTCAAATTTTGGTTCTGTCCCTCTTAACCCCTCCTAAAGCTAGTTACCTTTGGAGAAAAGGTGGTAAATTCCCCTTAATAAATTGTGACAATAATTAGCCCAGGTTGGAAGGTTTGGAGACAAAGCCAGAGAGGCAAGATTACGTTGGTTTGGACATGTGCTGAGGAGGGATGCTGAGTATATTGGGAAAAAGATGCTAAGGATGAAGCTGCCAGGTAACAGGAAAAGAGGAAGGCCTGAGATCAGGTTTATGGATGTTGTGAGAGAGGACATGCAGGTGGTTGGTGTGACAGAGCAAGACGCAGAGGACAGGAAGAAATGGAAACAGGGGTCACCACAGTGGATCATCTAACGGGAGCAGCCGAAAGAAGAAGAAGAATTAGAGTTATGGACTTACATTAATTGGGAAAATGTATATTAATTCACATTCTCCTATTTTGTCATTGCTATTTTTTTTCTGGATTTATCCATTATTTTGTTAAGATTTGTTCCTGATTCATTGAGAGTTATGGATGGACTGTTTAGCAGATTTACTTTGTTAAAACGTTACACAAACATTATACTGTGCTGATTGGCAAATAGTTTTCTACAAGGTTGTTCCTCTGATTCTGAAATATTGATTCTGTAACTGCATATTTTGTACCTCCCTAAAAAGAAGTGACCCTTTCCTTTGCATAGTATTGTGCCCCCCGTGGCTTAAGCTACTGTACACAGGGAGGGGAGAGATTGCTATTCTACTTTCACTGAGCATAAGGCTCGCTCACCTACCCCAAAGTAAATTAAATTGTTTAGATTAACTTAATCAACCCTTTGAAACAAGGCAAATGGGCTTCTATTTTCTGAGGGCAAGGCTTTTATTGTAAAATGTGTGAAGGAGAAACAGATAAAGCAGGTTTATTAAAGGAAAATTCCACCTTCACTTGCAGTTTAACTAAATTACAAGGTATCTTTTCTTCTTATACATTTAAATAATTGAAGGAAAGAACTGGAGTGGCTTTCTTGGGGAGTGACCTACCCATGGGTGTGCCTCAAATAGGGGTGTTTCATGAGTATGGCATGGGTGGGGCTTAAGGGGCGCCAGAGTACTACTTTGCCTAGGGCGCCATTTCAGCTAAGGCCGGCCCTGCTGTTAATAACTCGGTAGACAAGACATCTAATACAAACAGCTTTTTTGTTTTGTGCAGACCGCCTTAAAAGTGATGCAAAGCAATTCTGCCGGTGTCATTCCATTTTGGAAATACTTAATATGATACAAAAGTATACATGCATAATTTATCATCAAGCAGACAACTGCAAACATCCATCAGTTAGTACAATGTACACGCCAAGTGTCAGTGAGAAAGTTTTTCAGCATTATGTCAGTTTACAATTGATACCATGAAGTACTACATAAACAGCCTCTGGTTCAAGTCATTAATGTAGCTAGCACACTACACATATTCATAACGTTGGGTGAAAAAAATAACTCTGTTACAGTGTACCAAGCTTGGGTCAAGTCCTATTGACTAGCTTTCTGCTAACATGCAACTTTGTAATGCCTCCAGATGGCTATGGGTGTGTCCATTTTAGTCCAACCACAGTAATAATTTATAATCATGACTTTTTCTCATGATGGCAGTGCTACAGATGGGTAAAAGTGATCTCATTCTGGTTCATTGAGCCAATTTACTACAACAGTACTGTTTTGGGTCACTCAGATATGTACTAAACTATTAAATTACACTAATGTATCATATGCATATTCGCATGCACAGTCAAAAATATACATATCTCTGCAACTGTACAAGTCAAACAGACAGTAGTGCAACGGGCATATGCCATTATGCAAACACAAATTCATCATATTTTATCACTTTCAATATAATATACAACATATTTATAGATGATCATAAACTGATAACAATTGGTCCTGTGCATCCAACATGTGAAACAGGCATGCCAGAAGATAAGAGATTAGTTGTCAGATATCTATCTAGTTTACAATGAAATACTTCCTTCACCTAGACGAAGCAAATGTGAAACTTCAAATGCAAATTTTAACAACTGGATTTGGAATGGTGCACTGATATTATCTTCATTTTCATAACATGATATGATTTTGTTTGTGACCATGATGTTTATGTACCGAGGTGCTCCATCTAAGTTAGAGAGACACTAAATACCTCACACACAAGCAAAGGTAACATTTATAGGAGGAAAAACTATGTTCAAGTTAAAACAAAAAAAAAAAAAAAAAAAAAAAAAAAAAAAAAAAAGCTAATAGCTCTGTAAAACTGCATCTCACCAGTATTCACAGCTTATACAGCAAGCTTCATTTTAAGGCAACATGAAAACAGGTCATCACTACATCATGTGATCCATCAGATCTGAGTACACATGGTTCAGTGACATTCTTCTATCAGGATCTCAGCCATCACTCCACTTGGGGGGGATATTACTGTTTTTGTACATTCTCTTACCAACAGGATCATTTTCAAGTAATGTAAAAATGGACACTTTAAACACTGAAATACTCAACATCAGAAATATAACAATTCTGTGAATCATTGTCATGGTATATTGGCAGAGCACTGGAAGCACCTTAATCATTTGAGAGGTTTTGTAAGTTCCACTATACCGTCCATTTTATACGGAAATTTTTAACTTCCCAAATATAAATTGAGAAAAGTACAGTTTTGTACCTACCATAAATGTAGATGTTCGAAGATCCACATTGCTGCAGTCCTTACACTTGGGTAGTCCGCTGTCCTCGGTCGGCCCGAATATCAAAGTATAAGGCTGATGTCGGTCAAGGCGCATTTGACTGACATCAGGACGTCAGGGTACAAATGCGCATGACCGACGTCATATCCTCAGTCTTTTCTTGCCCCAGATGTCAGAAGACCCTAAAAATAAAGGTCAAAACCAAAAGACAGCAAACAAACAACCAACCACCCTTGCACTAATTATATGTACAATATATACAATATACACAATATTTACAACCCAACCCACACAACCACCTCTAACTACAGAGGGAAGGAGGGAGGGTAAATTGGACTGCAGCAATGTGGATCTTGAACATCTACATTTATGGTAGGTACAAAACTGTACTATGTTCTTCATCTCACATTGCTGCAGTCCTTACACTTGGGTAGAATCCCAAAGCAGAGGTAAGGGAGGATGGCCAAACTATAAGGAAGCAGGAGCTGCCAAAATGCCCTGCAAAACAGCAGTGGCAAAACCAGCCCTGGATTTAGAGTAAAGTGGTAGGTGATAATGCCTAGAGAAAGTATGCACTGAACTCCAAGTAGCTGCCTCCAGAATATCCTTGGATGCCACCCCTCAAAAAGCTGTCGAAGTGGCAGTAGCCCTAGTGGAATGAGGCCTAATCCCAGCTGGAATCTCCTTGCCATGATGGGAATAACAGAAAGCGATGCAAAACCCAATCCACTTAGAAATAGTTTGTTTTGACACAGGCTTGCCCTGAGAACTCAAAGCAAAAGAAACAAATAACTGCTGAGACTGCCTGAACCCTTTAGTTCTGTCCAAATAATATCGCAACTGCCTGTGTACATCTAAAGTGTGCAAAATCTTTTCCCCTTTATTTTGGGGATTTGCATAAAAAGTAGGCAAATGAATAGTTTGGTTTAAAGCCACACTAGAAACCACTTTAGGCATAAAGGAAGGATTAGTACGTAAAGATACCCTATCCTTATGGAAAATTAAGAAAGGCTCAACCGCCATAAGGGCCTGTAATTCAGAAACCCTTCTTGCAGAGGTAATGGCCAACAAAAAGGCAGTCTTCCATGATAAATATTTCAACTCAGTAGTAGCTGCAGGCTCAAAAGGTTGTAGAGTGAGTTTCTCCAACACAAAATTGAGATCCCAAGCAGGAGTAGGAGCTCTACGTGGGGGTCTTATATATTCTTTGCCCCTCTAAGAAATTGCTTGAACAAAGGATGAGAAAACAATGGTGGGTCACAGTCATAGTGAGCTGAAATTGCTGCAGCATGAACCTTAATAGAAGAGAAGGACAAACCTTTGTCCAGTAACTCAGTAAGATATTGAAGAGCCACACTTAAATTAGGCTCAGAAACATCAAAATCCTTTGCTGCACTCCAAAATAAAAATCTCTTCCATTTATCTGCGTACACTTTCCTTGTACTAGGCCTTCTAGCTTCCAAAATCACATTCAAAACTTGTTGTGGAAGTTGAGACCCTCTATGGTTCAAAACAGAATATGCCAGGCTGTTAGGTGAAGAGAGTGAAGTTTGACATTGAGCAAATGACTGTCCTCCTGGGACAACAGGTGTGGAATCGAAGGCAAAGGCCATGGAGGCTTCCGTACCAGACTTCTCAGTAATGGGTACCAGTGCTGTCGAGGCCAATCTGGAGCTATTAAAATCATCCTTGGCTTGTCCTGTCTGACCTTTAGAAGTACCTTTGGGAGGAGAGGCAGAGGTGGAAAGGCATACACATGAAGATTGCTCCAATTGAAAGAAAGAGCATCCACTTTCCAAGCTGTGGGATGAAACCTTTTCGTGCAAAAGTTTGGCAGCTGACGGTTTAGTGGAGAAGCGAACAGATCTATGTCTGGAGTTCCCCATGACACTGTCAATTTCTGAAATACATGAGGATCCAATTTCCACTCGTGGGGTTGTCTGCTCAACACATCTGCTAAGGAGTTCTGTGCTCCCGGCAGAAACCTTGCCTGAAGATTGAGCTGTAAACAGAGCAGTCTCCCACAAAATCATTGCTTGCCTGCATAGAGGATAAGAATGTGTTCCCCCTTGCTTGTTGATGTACCACATGACAGTTGTGTTGTCTGTTAGAATCAACACCTGCCCTGGAAGAAGTAAATCCTTGAAAGCTATTAATGCAAACTGGACTGCTAACATCTCCTTCAGGTTGATATGTAGATGTTGTAGTCTGGCAGGCCACTTGTCTTGTATCCACTTTCCATTTAGATGAGCTCCCCAAGCTTTGTCTGAGGCATCTGTCGTTAAAATCTGACTAAGCCTCTGGCCGGGTCACAGAGAGTTCCTTGTTTAGGTGACATTCCTGAGCCCACCACAAAAATTCCTTTTGAATGCAAGGTATTATTTGAATGACAGTGTCCAGATCCTGGCAGTGCTGTGTCCATACATTTTGAGATACCATTGCAGCTTCCTCATATGCAGTTTGGCATTGGGAAGCACCAGAATACAAGATGCCATGAATCCTAAGGCTTGAAGGACTGTCCTTGCAGTCAGCCCGGACTGATGAGATAGTTGATGGAAGTAAAGGGAAAGATTCTTTTGTTTGTCCGGGGTCAAAAGGCCATCTGGGATGCTGTATTCAGTCTTACACCCAGAAAGCACATTTCCTGAGAGGGTACTAGACTGGACTTTATTTCGTTCACAGAATACCCCAGGCATCTTAGCACTGCTATCACATATTCCAAATGATGAAGAAGCTCTTCCCTTCCTTGAGCCAGAATCAGGCAATCGTCCAAATAAGGATAGATCTGTATTCCTTTTAGCCTGAAGAAAGCTATCACTGGAGCCAGAACTTTCGTGAACACTCTGGGCGCAGTAGATAAGCCAAAGGGCAATGCAGAGAACTGATAGTGAGAAGTCCCAGCTCGAAAACGCAGATACTTCCTGCAACTTAGTCTGATAGGAACATGAAGGTAAGCCTCCTTGAGATCCAAAGTTACCATCCAATGATCTTTGCCCAGCAGAGGTAAAAGCTGTTGTAACGTCAACATTTTGAACTTGGGAATGTCCAGATAAGTGTTGAGGACAGATAAATCCAAAATTGGTCTCCACGTGTTCCCCTTCTTTGGTACTAGGAACAGGCGAGAATAAAATCCTAGGCCCACTTCTGGCATAGGGACCGGCTGTATGGCCCCTAGTTGGAGTAACAGAGAAATTTGCTTGTGAGCCTCTATTCTTTGTTGAGGAGGAACGTCTGGCATGCCTCTGAAAGAAGGCAAGGTATGGAAATAAAACCTGTAACCGTGGTGTATGATATCCAATACCCATCTGTCTTGGGTAATTAAACTCCAATTTTCTTTGAAAAGTGCCAACCTTCCTCCCAAAGGTGCTGCCAGACGAGAAGGCTCTGGCAGCTGAAAAGGTTGGTCATTGGGTCTGTTTACGAAAGGACTGACCCCTGCCCTCACCTGAAGACTGTGCAGGAGAACTCCCTGTTCTAGGCCTGAAAGAGCCCTGAGCTCTGCCCCTACCACGTCTAGATCTACCCCTAGACTGGGAATCATAAGAAGGATACGTCCATCCCTTAGTAGGCCAATTTCTACTAAACTTTGGAGGCTGAACCTGCAAAAAATCTTTAACAGTCTGCATAGACTTAGCCTTGTCTTCCATTTTCTTTAAAACTGCCTCAACAGGAGAACCAAACAACACATCAGATTGTAAAGGAGCATCTAAAATCCTTGTTTTAACATGGTCAGATAAATATTGATCCCTCAGCCAGGCGTGCCTGCGAAGAACTGACCCAGTGGCAGCCACCCTAGACGAGGCCTGTACAGCATCAAAACCACATTGCAAAGAATGCTTACCCACCTGTTCAGAAACATGTACTAAATCTTGTAACTCTTTACAATCAATACCTTCCGCCAGAGCATCAACCTTAGACTTCAATTGTGAAAGGAGATAGTTTTGGTATTTCAACATGTGAAACTGGCAATTCAAAGCCCTCATAGCTAGAGTGGAAGAAGTATAAAGTTTCTTTCCCCATCTATCCAAGGCCCTGGCCTCTTTATCTGCAGGAACCGGATTCTTGACAACAGAAGCCTTAACACCTTTAGGCCCCTGGCTAACAGTTTCTGGGTCTGCCCTAGGACTCTTAAAAAGATACTTATGAGCTTCAGGCACCCTGTAATACCTATCCGGTTTAACAGGAGCAGGAGGCAAAGAATCAGGATTAAGAGAAGCCTCTGTAAAAACATCTTCCACCACATCCAAAACAGGAGGTATAGCCAAAGGCCTATGCTGGGGTAAAAACAAAAATTCCCTAAGCCTTTTCCTGGAATCAGAGAAGTCCTGACCTTCCCACTTAAAATGCTCCCTCATGGAATGAAGAGTTTCTGAAAAAGAAAAATCCTCAGGAGGAGAAGCAGAAGGAGTAGAATCATCCACATCAGAATCAGAATAAGGAGAGTACTCCTGCAAGTCTTCAGCCGAAGACTCTGAAACATCCGAAGCCTGCTCAAAACTCCCTAGCTCAGGCTCCACCCTAGGTCTCTTATCAGGAGGGAGCAAAGAATCCCTAATCAAAGTAATCAAATCTTCTGCCATTTTAAGCATATGCTTCTTGGGCACAGTTCCTGAAGAACTAGGGGTGACACCAACTGAAGCTAAACCTGGCCTGCCTCTGGGAGAAGCCTTGGAAACAGAAGGAGAGGGCCTAACCACCCTAGGCAGGGAGGGGAGTATAGTAACCTGAGAAGCCCCATCACCCTGACCTGCCTCCTGAGAGGCCACATCCTGCAATAGCAAAGTCTCTCCCTGGGATCCCAAAGAAACCTCCGGCGGAACCACCGGCTCCACCGACACCTCTAAAGAACCGGCGTCCGGTACGGATGGTTCTTCTAGCCTAGGCTTAACTGCTTTGTCCTTGCGCTTCTTCGAAGAAGCGGGCGTCGGAGCATCCGACGGCATTTTATAATTGCTCCGCTTCCCGAAGACTAACCTGGCACAATCTAATCTCCTCTTTATAGTGCGCTTATTGAATCTAGCACAAGAGCGACACCCAACAACGTCGTGCTCAGGCCCTAAACAAGGAATACACAAAGTATGATAGTCTCTATGCGGTATCTGTTTCCCACAAGAAATACAATTATTCACTTTTTCTGACATCCGGTAAACCACTGAGGCAAGAAAAAATGAAAATATTCTAACGGGTACTTAGCCAACTTTGACTCGGTCTGAAACTCCGAAATCGAAAAATTTCAGAACGCCAACCGGCACTTGCAATACTGCTTCTGCATCGGACCATGCGGCAAAAAAGACTGAGGATATGACGTCGGTCATGCGCATTTGTACACTGACGTCCTGATGTCAGTCAAATGCGCCTTGACCGACGTCAGCCTTATACTTTGATATTCGGGCCGACCGAGGACAGCGGACTACCCAAGTGTAAGGACTGCAGCAATGTGAGATGAAGAACATCATTAGCTGCTAATTCACACCACACATCAGAATTAATGTAGACTTACTACTTTTAAATAAATTTAAGCAGATTATTTATTTTCCAACATGAAGAACAAATACTCTAGATATTACAATGTGCAGCACCAACAAAACATTGAGGATTATTACAGCTACTGGCTGTTCTGACCACTATGCTATAGCTTTCTTAATTTCCTACAAACACAGTAGTAAAATCAAACAACTACCTACGATGTAAATAAAGATTTCTCACAGTCACTGCTGATTTGTCAAACTCTGACTAGATCACAGTTTTATGAAATGTTAACACAAAATAGAGTAATTCAATGAAATCTTGTTTAAATCAACCAAGTCTAGAGTAGATCTAAAAGGGCTATTTATGCATGCTACAGACAATTCATGGTGGAATACCTCTTCAAAGATGCTACTGAAGATAAAAAGCATGTACATGGGATATTGCGACACATTCCATAATTTCTAATTAACAAAATAAATAAATACTGAAGGGCACTTAAGGAAGCTATGGCAAATTCAAACACAGAAATTCCAAGGCCACTAAGCCTTAAGATCACTCAAACTTTGCCAGTACCAACCCTCAGTCTGCGCCCATTTCTCTAATAGAGGCATACCTGTCAACCCCATAATAAATTTGTGGATACTTATCCAGTCATCCAATTCACATTTAAAAGAAGATTGTACTTAACATGCAGGGGAAATTTGGTCTAGAGGTTTGAGAGGTGCTCTGTTATAAAGATGCTCCCTATGCCATGTTTTATTTATCTGCTGAAGACTTGTGCCCCTGGTTCTAGTATTGATGGAGATAATGGACTTGCACGGAACAGGCAGGTTCAGGAGATTCAGGTCTCTAATGGTGTGGTAAGAGACAAGTTTGCCTATTAAAACTGAATAAAACTGAATAAATTGATCAACTTTCATCATCTCTTGGTAGTTCAGGACATTAAGCTGGTGATATTTTTAGATGGGAACCTTTAGGATTTTTCTTATTGTTTCATACGTTTAGGGAGATGCATCCTCATACTTGGCCTGATCAAACATGAGCATAAGGGAGTGATTACCTCTTTAGTCCTTGATGATATTCCTTTGGCAATTAGCTTGGTTAAATAAAATGATTCTGTTGTTGCCACATAATGGTTAAGACAGACAGAGCTATTAACCCAAGTGCCTAGGTCCCAGACTACATTTGCATTTTGTAGTGGTGTACTGTCTATAAAGTATGGCGAAAGGAGGGTCCGTCTTCCAGAACCGATGATGCTATACATTTTAGTATTTAGTTTAAGACAATTTTTAATACGCCAAGAGTTTACTAGGGACAGTTCTTTCTGTCTGGGTTTCACAGTGTGACTTAACTATCAGTTTATAGCAATCTGCAGACGGTGTTAGCTAGGGGTTGTTGTTTTCTGCCTGAAGATCTGAGAAGTGCCAAAAAGGGGAGGCCCCAGTACAGATCTCTGAGGGATAACACTGGCCACAGCCATACTTTTTAACGAGGCATCTGCAACTCACATGGTGTGGGATCTGTCTTTTAGCTAATTTGGTATACATCTTACAAGTTGCATTTAGTTTTGCATAAAGATAACAAGGGAAATGATTCTGAAGGCCTTGTACACATCAAGATATGTCCTGTCCACAGTATACAGCCTCTGTAACACTTTCAAAAGAATTTTACCAGATTAAATAATCAGGACCCGCCATTAACAAAGCCAAACTGTTGGGGGACAAGTCAACATTCTTGATATCACAGTTTATGAGATCAGTTATAAAATGCTTCATGGCTTTGTAGACGAGGCTTGTAAGGCTGAGAGGTCTGCAATTGTTCAGGTTGGTTTGTATGACCACTCTTATAGAGGGGCATCATCATTGCAGAATGGCACTCATGAGGGACAAAACTTATAGCTAAATTTAGATTAACCAGTTTGAAGAGTAGGTCTGCAAGGGCATGTTTAACACTATTAAATAAACAACTAGGTATAACTGTCGGGGACCATGAAAGAAGTATTTTTGGTCTTGATTAGCACTTTAGAGATAATTGAGGGAGCAAGGGATTCAGATATTCTGGGGCTTTGTGTAGAGTACGTTTCGAGGAGTTGGCACTAAATCTCTCTGCAAGGAAACTGGTAATGCAATGCCTATGGAGTCAGAATAGCAGGCACTATTATGAATACATTCTGAGTAATGCAGGTACCATTTTTAGCTTTCTAACACAGCTAAAGGATTTATAATTATCTTTTACTTCAGAGGTCAGCTGAAGTTTGTGTGATCCTTTAGTGGACATATTGTTCATTTTTTCTGTAACACTTTTGATCCTGTTTGACAAGTTAATAAAAAGGTTTTACAACTATTAATATCTATCCCCAACCACCCCAATTTTTTCAAATGTGGTCGGGTTGTCACTTCAACAGTGACAATCACAGTGGACTCAAAACTCCATCTGTCATCTGGGCACCTTAAAACTCTGCAGTGATAAGACTAATGACTTAAACAGGGAGATTTACATCTACTTAACAGGGGTCTACATTAGAACAAAGTGACTGAGGCAGAATCCCCAGATCTGAAGCTCTCAGAATGCTTTAACACAGGTTTGCTTCTACTGTAAAAGGACAATTACAAGAGCCATGTTTCACCCTTCAGTGGTGTCTTCTCTTTTCCCCTGATGTTGTTCAACTGTGAATTTGGTGTAATTTAAATATGCACTTTGGGGTGAAGTCCCCCACTGAAGGATGCAGGTGGTGTAAAGTTTTCACTAAATATTCCATTAGTCTGCATTCATGGACTTTGCCTCAGGTGGTATACTTGTGAGCACTCCAACTTAAAGTTTTCATAGTGGATCCACTTAAATTTTACAGAAGACACTCTGAATGCACACTTTACATAACAGTTTGAAACCAGTACATGGATCTTCTGCTTTTCAGACGTATGTGGCTCTCAGTGCCCAGCAATTTCCATCAACACAATGTAAAAATTCCTACTAAAGGTAAAAAAAAAAATATCACCACATAGTATGGATGCAGTCTTAACACCTAGTAAAATCAGTTCACATATTAAAAATATCTTCTATTTACAGAACATTTCAATTCATTACTATAGGAAGGTTCCCAAGGAAAGGAAGAGGTCTTCCTCTTTTTTAAGGATGGCTCCAAGTTTATAGAAAAAGAAAAAAAAAAAGCTAGCAAGTCTCACATTCATCACTAATAAATGTTCTGAAATATGCTTCCTCTCATTCCTGTCAGATTTCTCATATTACTGCCTGAATCCAAAAACATGCTCAACTTTGGGACTTGATTTTTTTTTTTAATTACACAAAAGATCAACATTTCCAATTACGACATGTAAATCGTGTCTCTTATTGCTGTCTATCTTAATCTATCATAAGTATTTGCTAGGCATGCAGTTCAGGCGACCATTAATGAGCCCTGCCAATTTTCCCAAAGACTATGGTCAAGTGACTTGCTCAAGGTCACACAGTAGGCAAAAGACAGCTGTAGGAATCAACCCTTGTTCTACACAAAGTAGCTCATTAACAGCTCATGGCCTTAATCCTTTTCACCAACTGCCAAACTAAATTAATGCCTTAGTATCTAGACATTCTGACAACATTTTCCATAGTGGAATTATCAGCAGGTAGAAAAACTGTAAAGTTAATTCACTCTTGATTAGATGGATCTCAAGTTATTCAGCTGGGAAGAAGCACAGTTGAACTGCTTGGTTGTACTTCTAAAAGGGCAAAACTGTTTTAATGATATACCACAGAGATTGGTGGTAGAGCTAGGGCTCTCGTATAACTTCCCGTTTTCCATCCTTCCTAAAAATGACCACTGCTAATTATTAAAATATGCAGAAATGATGAAATATACACTAAAAATACTAACATTCGGACTGACTATTAGAAGATGGTCAGTGACTGGGCAAAGGAACTAGGAACTAGGTTTACTTTTTAATTCCAACTAATGTTATGCTCTGTTCATAAGTAATACACATGCTAAAAATAATGTCTCTCAATTAAAAGAAACTGAAATGTTCAACGGCTAAATAACTTTGGATTTACCATTCAGCACAGTTTAAGCTTTAGACCAAATACTATACTAAACAAGATGAAAGCTATCAAACTATTAGGTTTCCTTTTCAGTTCTTTTAGGTCTAGGGAGGCTATGGTTTTGTGCAATATGTATAAAACCTTAATATAACCTATCCTCAAGTTCATCGCTAATCTCTGCTCGTAGTCAAACAGATAGCAAAGCACAGGGATGTGACGGAATTAGTAACAATGATTTGAGAGCACATCAGTGTGAACTTACAGTACCATTATATCTGTTATTCACTAGGTCATGTACATTAAGATTCCTCAAGATTGAAGGCATGCAATTGTCAAACCCATCTTTAAGGGAAAAGTGACTAGGAAAAACCCAGACTCATATTGACCAGCAAGTCTTCTTTACTGATGTGGAAATGTAATGGAGAAGGTTATTTTGGATAAACTATCAGATCTGGAAAGACTGGTATTTGAAATCATGTATCAGCATGCATATGTTGAAAATATGTCTAACTAACATGCTGTTCTCTAAAGAGAACAGCTATAAATATAAATGGGTGTTATGATACAAGTTATATAGACCTTTGATTGGGTCATATGTTAAACTGATCAATAAATTGGAACAACTAGGTATTAATGCAACCTTGAAAACATGGATAAGCTGCATGATTTGTGTGTTCCTACAAACAGGACATGGCAAGTATCAGGCAGCAAATCGGACAGGTGAAAGTCTTGTTTACAGTGCAGGTGTCTCTCTCATGGAGATCTGTCCTGGGCCTATACCATTTTATGTTGCATCTTTCCTTTTCATCTGAAGTGTTCTACAATATATATGCAGATGACTTTAAAATGGAAAAGTGATTACATTTGATGTCTGCAGCAGAACTTTCCTACATGAGCAAGAGAAGGATATGCTAATAAACACATCAGAAACTAAGCATTTGAAATTTGGAAGACAGACTGAACACCAGATCCAGATTTGAGTTTTGTCTGCTCATATCAACCAACTGGTAAATGATGCTTACAAAACTAGAAGTTGTATAAAGAGATATATAAAGTATAGGAAATTAGAAATGATGAAATCATTAAAGTACATTAGTCCCAAACTGGAGTATGGAATAATAATATGGAAATCTAAGAACATTTACACAAGTAGACTATAAAGAGTATGGCAGAAATATGCCAAACACACCCACAGATCAGCAAGTTTAAGTTATTATAAATCCTTAAAATATCTGAACTTGTACAACATCTCATACAGAATATATATAAGAAGAGACCTTATTCAGGTAGGCAAGGCATTTAGACAACTACCACTGGGAATGGCTGAGGTTATCTAAGAGCAATAGAGACGCACTGGATAACGGTGGAAAACAATCCACTTATGTTATGCTGAACCTTTTTAGGGGATTACACAGGAATAGGAGACATACTAATTAGTTTTCTGAGAGAGTATCCTACACCTGGAATAGACTACTAAGCTGTATTAAAGCTATAAGGGCATTCGTGCCCGTGCTTGAAATATTTCATGTATGTATGTATTATGTATAAAAAGATACAAGACCCATGAGACTCTTTCAGCCAAGGTGGAGGAAGGTAAGTGGTGTCATTACTGAATACAAACTCACCGTTACAGAGCTACTATTATAGTAAATACAGAATTTATGTATTGATAAGAGTGGTTCCATCCTTGGTAACTTGTAGGACAGATTCTTCAAGATTTTCCAAAAGGTGGATCCTTGGAGAAAATATTGTGGATAATGTCAGCACCAAAAGATCATCTGGTTTGTAAATAAGATCCAGCCCGTAATGCTTTACAAAGGTATTAAGGAAAGACATGGCACCACTGCACAAAATATCATTAAAAGCTGCATCTTTGAAAGACTGCATGGAAGCTAAAGCTCTAGTAGAATAAGTCATAGCAAACAGAGGCAATGGTTTATTATACTTTGCTAACAAAATGTGAAGCAAATCATACAGCCATCTAGCAAGGTTAAGTTCAGATACATTATGGCCTAGAGAGTTAAGGAAAAAACAAAAAACAGAGTTGTTATATATAGATTTGGTTTTATCTACATAACTTTACTGATGATGAACATCCATGCAGTATAGCAAGTTCTCCCAAATGCTAGAAAAAAGGTAGAAGGAATGCAGGCAAGTGTACACATGGATTTAAATTTAATTCATTTGAAATCTTACTCATAAGAGATTATAAACTCGGTCTGTGAAAAAATCAAAGGCAGATCAGCAGAAAGAGCAAGAAGCTCAAAAATCCTTCTGACTTATCTAATGGCCACCAAGAAAACTATTTTCCAAGTAAGAAACTTTAATTATGTATATCAGCAGGCTAAAAATGAAGCCACAGTCAATTTATCCAGAACAAAATACAAGTCTCAAGAGGTACTGAATCTCACAGCAGAGACCTAAACAAAAAAAGTAGTCTTCGAGGGAAACCAGCTAATGAACTGGACTCTTCATCGGGGCGATGCAGTGGTGCAGCGGTTAATGTCACCTCACAGCAACAGGTTCTCCAGTTCGATTCTCTGGTGGGGTGCCTCCTGTTCGGAGACTGCATGTCCTCACTGTGTTTGTGTGGGTTTCCTCCGGGTACTACAGTTTCCTCCCACATTCCAAAGACATGTGCCTGGAGTGCTTCTCCCCAGGCCTCCACTGAAAACAGGCTTTTGTCCTAGTCTGAATTTTCCAGTCAACGAATGTTAAACAAAAAATAAATAAATAAATATTGATGAAAGAGATGGCAAACAAATGTACTTTCATTGAATTACTTAAACAACTTTCAAAATTATCTGTGAGGTATTCCAGTATAGCAGTTACAGGAGTGGAAAATGGAACCAAGCCCTTCGCATTGGACCACACTGGGGAAAAAAATTGAAGAAATCCCTTGGACACCATGATGTTGATGTGAAGTTTGAGGATGAAGCTCAGTGGTACACAGTCCTGGTTTCAGTCTCTATAATCTCCACAGAGATTTGTTTATCTGCTAGTTACCCTTTTATGTGCTTTGAAGTGTATTTTAATTTAAGCCTCGTCATCCAATGATGGCTTGAATAAAAATTGTGATTAAGGAAAGAAATTACTTGGTGCTATTAAACTTTAAATTTTCCTTGAATATATTCAACACACCTAAGCTGGCAAAACGCAACACAGTAAGAACTGTGTAGGAAATAACCCATTAAGCCACAAGTCTCCCAGGAGCCATAGGGTTACAGATGCTCGGAAATGTATTTTAGTACACTTTGCCAACTTTTTGGTCCTGTGGCAGCCTGAACAAAAATCATGAGTGAGAAAAGAATGTCAGTCTTTTTTTTTTTTCTTTCAAGGAAGACATAAGTTGTGCCCAAGATTTAATGTTCAAAACTAACAAAATAGTAGTTCACAGTAAACTAACAAGTCAAATGTTTGAGATGTTACATAAATCCTAACTAGGAATACTACCAGTCACTTTAACAAAAAGCTAGTCACTGTCTATGAATCCCTCTGGTGTTATACTTGAATGAAAGCAGAAACTCAAAATGGCCACAGTCGCATATTATGAGTGACTACTGTCATTCATGTATAAAGCAAGTCTCTACACTCCAAAAAAGGTTGGAAAGTATTCCACAGTACATTACCAACAAATTGCCCAAGTTAAGTAGCTACATTATATGAACTGATTAGAAAGCTTATCACTGTTCTCAATGCAATTACAGGCTTATAATGGATGACTTGATATTTATGTACAAGTGTATGCATTATGATCGACTGGTAGTTAATTTAGGAACTGAAGTTAGAAAACGTACTACTGAAACTTGGAATAATAAATGGGATTGTTGATGTTCCTTGCTATAAACTGCATTAAAAAAAGAGAACTTTTCATGGCTGATCTGTTTTTTTATTGAATGCTATTGTACTCAGAAAAATCTAGTCGCCTGTTGGTCTGTAAGAATGAAATGAATTGTTTGTTGTGCAGTAGGGCATTTGACCCAACAATATTAGGTGGTAATGCTTTTTGAAGACCTAATTTAAGGCTCTGAAAACTTAAAAACTGAAACTCCTCATCCCTCCCCCTAAAGGCAGTCACCTATATATGTACTTGAATTGTAGTTTTGAATAAAGTGAAAGAAGACGACGGTGGAAAAAAAAAAGTGATCCCAGTAATGTATAGAGGCAGTGTACTGTGTGGGAGCAACAAGCTGGAATACATGCTACAGCAGCCTTCTCTCTAAAGTCTGTGAGAGAAGTACAATAAACAATGTAGACTGTGTCCAGCCCCATCACATGCTACAGTGACCTCCTTTGTACATCTCCAGGTTTTGATTGTGAAGAAAATTTAAGAAATAATGACCACACTATCTTCATCCAAAGAAGCATAGCAACCTTATGTACACACATCTGAGCATGTATGGTTTCAAAATACACGAGACTGGGAACAGAGGCAACCACAAGTCCATATAAAAATCCATTTACACAGTCTAGGATGGCATGGCCACAAGACACCTACAGGCTCTTAAGATCTGAATGCTCTGTGATGTATTTAATGCCCTACTTTTGTAAAGTAATTTCATGTGAACTGCATTTTTTTAAGAATACCTAGTAGAGTTATGTGCCCAGCATTAACGTATGCACACAGATAAAAATCAGTGATATTTACAAACATACACAATGTTCAACTCCAGGAAAACTAGAATAATGCCAATTTACCTACTGCACATCTTTGAGGTGCTGGAGGAAACTAGAGCATATGGAGAGACACAAACACAGACAGGGAAGAAACGTAGACTCTACATAGAAAAAGCCACAGCCAAGATTTCAACCACACTAAAGCTCTGAAATGGCAATGCTTCCACTGTGCTACTGTGACAAACCTTCTGCCTGCCAAACCACCAAAGATAGCCATCTATCAAATGCAAGGTCTGTGATGGAAAATGAAAGAAATTATGGCCACTGTGCTACTCTTAAATACACTGCAACAATTGACTTCTAAACCAATCATGTCAATTCATTCTTATTCTTTATTAGAATATCCAATTGATTTTAAACCTTATTGGTTAGTTTTTAGTATAAATATTAAGCATTGATACCAAAAGATAACGATCTGAAGAAGGCTAAATAGCCGAAAGCACTTATCGTTTTATTACTATGGAATTTTAATGCTGTTTTTACTTTTTTCATTAAATTTGTTTGCTGTTTGACACAGGGCTCTATTGTGGTGGATTTTTGCTGTGGTGGAATACCAGAGGTTTTCTTCTTTGTTAACTTAATAAAATTGCAAAATTAGACAACTTTCTGTGCTGCTGGCCTCCTAAGACCAGGGGGGGGTGGGGACAGCGACTGCAGAGCTTGCTGGTGCCTAAAACCAGCTAAGATGAGGATTGTGAAGGCTGCCAGATAGATTTTTATAGATAATTCTATCATTTGTAAATATTAATGTAAGGCACAAGCTTGTTGTCTTAAAATGTAAAAACTGCTGCTAGATGTGGAACTGCAAAAACTGTCACAACAGTACTCTCTACTGACCAAGTAAAAGCATGCTGTGACCCTTTGATCTAAAGTCGGCTCCAGCCCATCTAGATGAAAAAATTCTTTCTATTGTTTTAACCAAGAGTTAAACTGTTCAATTTAAACATGCAAATGTATCTTTATTGCTCTGCTTCCTGACCAGCTGCAAGATAACAAAAGGAGATGTTAAGAATGTAAATGCAATTTCTGTTAACCCAGGGAAGTGTGAAGAATGATGCAATGTGAATCAGAACTGCAATTGCAATTTCAATTTAAACAGAGAGAACCAGAGAGGATTAAGCATTTTTGTCTTGACCATCCAACTCAGCACTGTCTTGCTCTAAATGTAAGTTTATCTTAGAAGTGTATTGTCTTTTAGAAATAGCTAGGAACTAGAAAGATTAGACTAAGTGTTTTTCTGTGATGTCAGAACTGTACTACTGAATTATTTTAAGTATTTCTCTGTGATCTCTGAACTCTACTAGCACTGTGTAGTAAGAAGTATTGTATTGTGTTTTTATTTATTATTATTAAATATTTTAAAACCTTTCAACTGTGGTTTTGTGTACAGATAATTTAAGTTCTATAGTACATTGCATATTTATAGTGATTACTATACCAAGTCACTCTAATAAGCCTTGACTGTTTGGTTATACTACCAATTGGATATTGCACAGTAATAATTGGACACCCTTTTAAGGGCCTTTGAGTAGCTGATAAATATTTGCTGGGTGGTGGCAGGCAGTACTACCGTATAATCTGGGTAACAGGGGCACAGCTGGAGAACCTGTGCCAGCCTTTCCCAGGAGTGTCTGTGTGGTTGTATAAACTCTTACCTTAAAGCGTGTGTGTGTGTGTCAGCTACTTGGGCAGGGACATGAAGCACTGCTTAGACAGAGAGGGTGCTGGAGGTTTTAGCTGCCCAGCTGCCTGAGATCTGGACCCTATAGCTGTGCCAGTGGGGAGTCTTATTGGGGACCTGGAGAGCAAGGGAGTGACCAGCCCCAGACTGACTGTGATCTCTGTGTGCTCTTAAGGGAAATTGCACTTTACTGTGTGTATTTGTTATCCTTTCTTCATATATGAGACGCCCTCTCTGGTGTTAGTGGTGAGAACTGAGGCTCCTTGATTGTCGGGCCAGGGCACGGGCGTCACAAGGATGATGACTTATTACAGTACAGTCGTGCAAGGAATTCTCCATGACAGCAGATGAAAGAATCTCTGTCTTCAAAGTTTAGATGATCTCCCTCTGTCCACACAGCATTTTCTTTACTGCTTTATGTGGTGAAGTCCTGGTAACGGTCTGATCCATTCCTCAGCATGGCATGTAAGCTAAATGGTGCCTAAAATCTTTACAGCCTTAACTTCCCAGCTGTGCAAATATGTGGCTAGAAAAGTGATTACTGTACTAGATGTGTAAATATGAAGCTGTGGCACCATACATCTAGTCCAGCTCTCCAAGCAACGTGTGAATACAAGTAATGGTGATACCTGCAGTCATTAAATCACCTCGAGACTCTCAACATCTCTATTTGACACTTTAGGCTGAGAAAAAGGTCAGACTGACCTTACTTAACACAGATATACAGTATCAGTGGTGGACTGCCACATGCTGTTTCCATCATGCTTTGGCAATTTTACTAGAACTCATTTTCACAGTTTTGGTCTCAGAAATGAGGCTGACTCC
Source organism: Protopterus annectens (assembly GCF_019279795.1). Classification (NCBI taxonomy): domain Eukaryota; kingdom Metazoa; phylum Chordata; order Ceratodontiformes; family Protopteridae; genus Protopterus; species Protopterus annectens. Next base: position 1,912,716,480 of record NC_056741.1, on the reverse strand, counting down.
ACCAATGGAGTCGGTGTACTAATCAAGACTGACCGCTGCTAATCTGGCTTCATCCTAGGGACTCTGTTGAGTGAGTAGTACATAAGAGAATTCTGACTCGGCTCAGACCTACTCTCAACAAGAAAGGAAAGAAAATAGCATAAACATGTTTACAGTCATGAAGACAAAATCGCTTACAGTTATGGAGAAATATCTTAAACAAAACATTCACATACATTTTTTTTTATCTTCCTACTTTCTTACACTCCTTGGTGTTTTAGACAAGCTTAAATTTAGAAATATAGGTGACCTAGTAAATCATTTATACCTGTAAACACATTACAAGCTGACAAGATTCAGTCAAGCATAATAATTATGTACAGTTTATGGTGCTTTGATATTTTCTGTAACTAGGTCATGAGAGAAAATAACCACTAGTCAAGATAATCTACTTGCTCAATAAATATAATTCAATATAAAAAAATGTACTGCTATAATTTAGTGTGGCATAACAGTGACCCATTTCAAGCCTCTGGGATTTGTTATGATCCAATACAGCAGCGACACAGTTTATGCAGCCTGTATTAATTAAAACATCAAGTGAAAATTGCGCTTACTACACAACATAAAAACACACTGTTACTCAAGAGTCTGACCAAAGAGCTATATTATCCCCTCTTCTCCTTACAGTTAAAGACTACACTTATCTCTTCATAACCAGATATATGAAAACTGAAAGGTACTTTCCAATAAACCACCAACTTAACAGTACTTCGTGACAGACTAATACTTGCTGTGCACAGCTCCTAGCTACTGTACCTAAAGAACTTGCAGGCACTCAAGTGGCTTCATCTTCCAGAGAACGATTATGACAGGATATGTTAAGGGTTAAGACCAATTAACTACTTCATAAGCTGTAGGGACAAACATTTTCTCCCAAACTCCTTTCCCCATTAGTAATTTTTTGTATCACAGTAAAAAACATAACTTTGAGCAGTGTTCAATTCCATTGCCATTTTTGATCCTGCCTGCTCTTCAGAAGGACTATTCAAATCCACCACCTCTTTTCTGCAATAGTACATGTTTCTCTAAGCCTTCCGGTTATAACAGATTGTATCCCCTTATCTTCACACACTTTTACTTTTGATGGATGTTGTCCATTTGGATTCTGTCACTTTTATTAATGTTTGTGTACTTATTTTTGCTTTACAGGTAAATCCCTAGTGGGAACACACTCACAAGGAGAAGGAAACAGGTTGCCTTTGTTATGTCCTCCCACAAGACTATATATATTAAGCACTTCTAATCTCTACATACATTCTTATGTAGACTGTCAACGTTTTCGTTTCTGAACTGTACTCCTCTCATAGTCTTAGATCTCCATGTTGTTACTAACTGCCTGTACCGGGAAATAAAACACCTGCAGAGAATAAGTTATCAAGGCATCCTAATGCCAGCCTTTTGTCTTTCTGTAATTTCACAGTGCTTGGCTAGCTTTAGGTAATATAACTACTCTTAGGCATGTTTTTCTCATTTGCTGCTGTTACTGCTCCTGCTCCCATGCGACTCCCTTAACGGTATTCCTGTTGCCCGAATACTTTTTTCTTCATTTTCTTACAGTGCATGTTATGCTTTTATGTATTACAGACCATTCGCCCAATCCTGAAACGTCTCCACATTTTTTTCTTACACCATGTGGTATAACATCCCTGTTCCATAACTGTGTCATCAGCAAGAAGATAAACACTGCCTTCCAGATATTGTGCAATGCCACTTTCAAAAGCATCGAGATGAACCTGCCCCAATACTAACCACTGCAGAGTCTACTCAGTTGAAAGCATAGTTGAGTAAGGTGCCATTTACTGTGGTACACTGTGCTCTGTTGCTTAGCCAGTGTTTTTCCATGTTAACTCTCATTCATGTCATATATGTCTGCTTGTAGCCATTGATATTTATTTATTTATTTATTTAGATGGACCTTCCAGTTGAGCAAAATTAGCTAAACAAGCTGCTACAAATATGGCTGACAGATTCCATTTCCAAGATCCTCTCCCCCTTTAAGACCACCATGTCCAAAATGCTCTTTTTCGAGCAAGTTCGAGTACAAAGTATTCTGAAGCCTGCTGAACAGATTCTTGTACTAAGCTATCGAAAGTCTAACAGGTTCTTGCACTAAGCCATCTGAAGCCTGCCACTTGCAGAGCATCGTTGATCCTTATCCTCAATGCTTTTACAATAAAAATAAATCCAGCAAATATCAACTATTTTATAATCCCCATACACAACTTACATATTAATTTGCCTACAAACTGACTCCTAAGCATCCATTTACTGACCGTATCTGAAAATACCTTTATCTAAGGGGGAAAAGACCTTCACATATGCTACACAAATCCAGGATATTACTCTCACAAAATATGAAGTTATGATTTATTTTAAAAGATGCTTACATGTACAACATACCATTTTGTTAATGAGGCACACCTATACCCACTGCCTAAGCTGCCAAATGTGCCCAGCAACTCTGTCCAACATCACCATGCATTAAATTTTCTTCTTACCCTACTCCACATCCACAAATCTACCTCTACATGCCACCCTACTAAAGCTTCCTATCTTATGATCTTCTCAATTGATCAAGTCAGTCACTTGAAAATGCTCCAGTGCTTTAACCTCTTTAATAAAGCATCACATTTTAAATGGTAACAACTTAACATACATAAGTAAAAAAACATAGTAAACAGTTTACACACACACACACACACACACACTATTTACTTCAGTCTAACAGTTCTGAGTGCATCATACAAATAAGGTCAAAAACACTACAAATTAAAACAATGTAGTTTTTCTCACAGCTATTTCTCTTACCTCTTGAGTTTAGTGCTGCATAATACACATAATCTATAGAATATATAAATACCCTGCTAAGGAAGTTACATCAGAACATCTCAAAGTTCCAGTGGTATGACAGTATGCACAGGGTGTTAACAGACCAAAACTCAGTAATGGAGCCGCACTGCTTACAAAAATCAGCAGCAATGAGCATTTTATTGAGTACATATTAGCCAACACTGTCAACAACAGATACATTTATAGTACTTGTAGGTAGATTGGTATATTAAGGTAAATCAGGACTGAAGAAGAGCAGAATTATGGAGATGACAGGTTTAAGGTATCATATATGAGGTGTTTGAAGTGATGGTTACAACAGAAACACACTTATTTATAGATGAGAATAGATCTAAAGAGTATGAAATCAGCACTGTAAACGAGAGGGGACATCACTCTAGGTCCTTAGATGGAGAACTGAAAATGTTCAGTTTCTTTAGATGCTTTATAGGTCTTTTAAGCACAATCAGGTTCTGACCAGAGTTAATGTACCATTTCATTTTTATTACCAAATTAGTATAGTATACTATTACATATCTAGACTTACCATTTACTAGTAATTGTGATTATTTAGTACACTAGTACTGTCATTACCATCGTGGCAAGTTTACATGCCAAAAAGGCAGTGACTAAACAGCATGAGCATTAAAGCCCTATTGCACCCCAGAGAACGAGAGTTCAGACAGTAGCATGGGTGCTAGAAGGGCTCACAGAGGATATGATGGGAGTGAGCGGCCAATCTTGGCTTACCCATCCACGGGGGGGCAGCCTAGTGGACAATAATAAGCAGAGTATAAGCCTTACAAGCTCAGTGCTGCATAAGTGGTGAACCACTTAGTCTGGACTTTGCTCATGTGTGTGGAAGCATTCATGCAACATGCAAGGACAGCAATCACAGACATGGCAGGGTTGCTCAAGAGGGTGGGAGTTCAAGTCTACATCCTAATAGCAGTACAACACTGCACTAGTGTCCCAAATCTCCTCACTGGTACTGGACCTGGGTGAAGTGGAGCCCAGGAAGGGCAACGCTGGTCCAGCAGACCTGGTGAATAAGAGGAGCTGGTGGTTCCTGACAGTCAGCTGTGGGGAGAAAAAAAAAGATGATTAAGATACTTCCATGTGAATAAAAGGACTGAACAAAGCTGGTCCGATAGCATTTGTTAAACAGCAAAGATAAAGAAGAAAGAAGCAACTGCCTTTAGTTGCAACCTTGAATACTGATCTGGTTAAGAGGCTTGTTCAATCGGTGCACAAATACAAGCTGCAGGAATACAGCCACATCTGTAATGGTGTTAGATGGGTAAAACAGCCTCCCTGCAAGGCATGATAAAGACTGAGAAAGTATACCCAATCTTAAAACTGGCACAGTAGAAAACCAAATGAGAGAGACCAGGGAATGGAAATGACAGGTGTAAATAGTTGTGGCAGGTGATGACAAGCTAAAGGCAAATATTTGACTAAACTAACAAATGTACTTAAATACATGAAGGCCCTTTTTCATCTATAAAATTACTGAGATTTGCTGATTAGCATTCTGACAACACTATGAAGTGTAAAAATAAACCCCTTAGATATACACACTGTCATTAAAACATACAGTTATGCATTACAATCACCTTTAAATTTCTACATGATATTGCCTGAAATTCCTTACCTGTATGTCTGTGTCCTTTACTGGCTCAAGAGGTTCAAATGTTGTAGCTGCACTAAGGCTCTCAAGACGCTGAGAAATGTGGGAAATGTCAAGTCCTCGTGATCCAAGAAGAATTGAACTAGTGGAAAAAAAAAATGATGTTATAAAAAAGCGCTAAACCTCCAAGAAAAAAAATGTTAAAAGCAATACTAGGTTCACTGTACTGTATTGTATACACCTGAAATTCCTTCAGTTGTGATATATTAATGATATTAGAAATGCAGTTTTTAAGCAAGTGTAGTGGTGTGAGTAATCTTACCATAAAACAGTGAACATTCAGACAGATTACTGCTGCAGTAGCCTAAGCTACAGGAGACCTATCCTGCCAAGGAATGGGCAACTTGCCAGCTTCCAAAGTTTAAGGGCACCTTCCACCTACACAACGGCTATACAGCTCTAGGAGAGTAGTATAAAGACAGTGGTAAGGGTGGCAAACCTTCAGAGCTTTCTTGTTACTGGCAAGCGAAGAGCCCTGCCAGTTAGATATGTGCTAGGAGAAAGCAGAAAAAAAACACTCTGGCATAAAACACAACAAACAGAAGGTGATGTAGGAGAGAAAGTGTTCTATTAAAACAGTGATCTATTTAGACATCTACTGTTATGGTAAGTTTACACAGATGTACTATGTTCATCACTGGACCACCATTACAGCGGTCTAAACTACATGGGATGAATAAAAGAGCTTAGAAAGCAAGGGCGAAAGCAGGAGAAGGAGGAGATCATAATCCAGGAGCCCCTGGAGAATACTTCTAGTAAAGCATGTTTAGGAGCTGCAAGAAGAATCTAATTTGCAGTGCTCAATAAGGGTTTGGACAGATGACCAATCTGCTGTCTCCAGTTTATTTGTAGAGACCTCCCCTTTCCAAAAAACCACAGAAGTAGCCAAAGCTTTGGTAAAGTAAGACCTGACTTTGCCCAGAAAAGTCTCGCTATGACACGAGTAACAAAAAGCAATAGCATGAGACAACTATTTAGAAATGGTCTGTTTGGATACTGACCATCCCTTTTTCATACCTTCATTAGGAAAATAAACTGTTGATTAGAATTCCTGAAGGTTTTTGTCCTGTCAATGTAGCATCTGAGATGCCTGGGAACATCCTGAGTGTGCAGAACTCTCTCCCCCATATCTTTTAGTTCTAGATAGAAAGCAGGAAGATGAATAGCTTGGCTAAAAGTAAACAGGTACTACTTTAGTCATAAGGAACTTCTCAAAGTTACCCTATCTTTGTAAAAGATGAGATGGGGTTGTAGCTTGTAACCAAGATACTCTTCTTGCAGAAGTCAGTGACTTGTGTAACATTGCTTCCAATATAAGATCTTCAAAAACTGCCAAATGATCGGGTTCAAAAGAAAATATGTAGGTTTCTCCAGTACAAAAATAAGATCCCAAGAAGGAGGCACCTGACTTCTAGGTAGGCTGATTATGTAAAACCTCTTTCAGAAGCCGTTAGACTGGGAAGCAGAGTAGAAAAAGGGATATTTGTGGGCAGATAAGCAGAGATGGCCGAGAAATCTTATTGATTTTTATTTATTTTACATTTGTTAACCGGCTAGAGTCCGGCTGGGCAAGTAGCCCGTTTTCAGCGGAGACCCGGGGAGATAAGCTCCATAACAATACCACAAAAAGATTACAAAAATTAAAAAAAATCTTGATAAAATAAAAAAGGCAAGATGATAATAGCTCACAAATACTGTAGAACCAGAGGCATATGGGCCTTAAAATGATCCTGGTCCTTGTTATACATCATCATCTTCGTTCGGCTGCTCCCGTTAGGGGTCACCACAGCAGATCAACTGTTGCCATTTCTTCCTGTCCTCTGCATCTTGCTCTGTCACACCAACCACCTGCATGTCCTCTCTCACCACATCCATAAACCTTATCTTAGGCTTTCCTCTTTTCCTGTTACCTGACAGATTCATCCTTAGCATCTTTTTCCCAATATACTCTGCATCCCTCCTCAGCACATGTCCAAACAAACAATCTTTCCTCTCTGGCTTCGTCTCCAAACCTTCCAACCTGGGCTGACCCTCTAATATACTTATTCCTAATCCTGTCCATCCTTGTCACACCCAGTGCAAATCTTAACATCTTCAACTCTGCCACGTCAAGCTCGGACTCCTACCTTTTTGTCAATGCCACTGTCTCCAACCCATATAACATAGCTGGTTTCACTACCCTCTTCTAGACCTTCCCTTTCACTCTTACTAGTACTCGTCTGTCACAAATCACTCCTGACACTCTTCTCCACTCACTCCATCCTGCCTGTACTCTCTTCTTCACCTCTCTTCCACACTCACCATTACTCAGAACTGTTGATCCCAAGTACTTAAACTCATTCACCTTCGCCACCTCTACTCCCTGCATCCTCACCATTCCTCTATCCTCTCTCTCATTCACACACATATATTCTTTCTTAGTCCTGCTGACCTTCATTGCTCTTCTCTCTAGAACATATCTCCACCTCTCCAGGGTCTCCTCCACCTGTTCGCTACTCTCACTACAGATCACAATGTCATCTGCAAACATCATAGTCCATGGGGACTCCTGTCTGATCTCATCTGTCAACCTGTCCATCACCATTGCAAATAAGAAAGGGCTCAGAGCTGATCCTTGATGTAATCCCACCTCCACCTTAAACGCATCTGTCACTCCCACCGCAGACCTCACAGCTGTCACACTACCCTCGTACATATCCTGTACCACTCTTACATACTTCTCGGACACTCCCGACTTACTCATACAATACCACAACGCCTCTCTAGGCACCCTGTCATATGCTTTCTCTAAATCCATAGACACAATGCAACTCCTTCTGACCTTCTCTGTACTTCTCCAACAATCTCAGAGCAAACATCGCATCTGTAGTGCTCTTTCCTGGCATGAAACCATACTGCTGATCACTAATCATCACCTCCCTTCTTAACCTAGCTTCCACTACTCTTTCCCATAACTTCATGCTGTGACTGATCAGTTTAATCCGTCTGTAGTTACTACAGCTCTGCACATCACCCTTATTCTTAAAAATTGGTACCAAAACACTTTCTCCATTCCTCAGGCATCTTCTCACTTTCCAAGATTTCATTAAACAATCTAGTTAAAAACTCCACTGCCATTTCACTTAAACAACTCCATGCTTCCACAGGTATGTCATTGGGACCAACAGCCTTTCCTTTCTTCATCCTCTTCATAGCTATCCTTACTTCCTCCTTGCTAATCCACTGCACTTCATGATTCACTATCCGCACATCATCCAACCTTCTCTCCCTCTCATTCTCTTCATTCATCAACCCCTCAAAGTACCCTTTCCATCTGCTCAACACACACTCCTTGCTTGTGAGTACGTTTCCCTCATTATCCTTTATCACCCTTACCTGCTGCACATCTTTACTAGCTCGGTCCCTCTGTCTAGCCAATCGGTACAGGTCCTTTTCTCCCTCCTTAGTGTCCAACCTTTTATACAACTCTTCATATGCCTTATACTTAGCCTTCGCCACCTCTCTCTTTGCCATGCACCTCATCTCCTTATACTAGTCTACTTTCTTAATCTCTTTGACAATCCCAATTCTTCGCCAACCTCTTTCTCTGTATACTCTCCTGTACTTCTTCATTCCACCACCAGGTCTCCTTGTCCTCCCTCTTTCCAGATGTCACATCAAGAACCTTTCTAGCCATCTTTCTTACTAGCTCTGCTGTAGTTACCCAGCTATTCGGTAACTCTTCCCTGCCACCCAGTGCCTGTCTTAACTCTTCCCTGAACATCACCTCACAATTACCATTTTTCAAGTTCCACCATTTGATCTTTGGTGCTGCCCTCACACTCATCCTCCTCTTCTTGATCACCAATGTCATCCTACAAACCACCATCCTATGCTGCCCAACTACACTTTCCCCTGCCACCACTTTACAGTCTCCAATTTCCTTCAGATTGGCCCTTCTATATAAGATATAATCCACCAGTGTGCATCTTACTCCACTCTTGTATGTCACCCTATGCTCCTCCCTCTTGTTAAAATATGTATTCATCACAGCCATGTCCATCCTTTTCGCAAAATCCACTACCATCTAACCTTCTGCATTCCTTTGCTTAACACCATATCTACCCATCACTTCCTCATCACCTATGTTCCCTTCACCAACATGCCCATTGAAATCTGCTCCAATCACCAGTCTCTCACCCTTGGGTACAGTCACCACCACTTCATCTAACTCACTCCAAAAATTTTCTCTCTCATCCATCGCACACCCAACTTGTGGAGCATATACACTAACATTCATCATTACACCTTCAATTTCCAGCTTCATAAACATCACTCTATTCAACACTCTTTTCACCTCCAAAACACTCTTATCATACTGTTCCTTCAGGATAATGTCTACACCATTTCTCCTCCCATCCACACCATGATAAAACAATTTGAAACCCCCTCCGATACACCTAGCCTTGCTCCCCTTCCATCTGGTCTCTTGCACACACAATATACCAACCGTCCTTCGGTCCATCATATCAGTTAGCTCCCTCCCTATAGCAGTCATACTGCCAACATTCAAAGTTCCGACCCTCACTATTACAGTCCTAGCCTTTACCTGCCTTCAGGCACGCCTTCCACCTCTTCTCCTCCTCCGGCCAACAGTAGCCCAATTTCCGCCAGCACCCTGTTGGCCAACAGTACTGGTGGCGGTCATTGTTAACCCGGGCCTCGACCAATCCGGTATGAATTTCTGTACTGTTTTCTGCATGTATGGTTTACAAAATTTTATGCCGGATGCCCTTCCTGACGCAACCCTCCCCATTTATCCTGACTTGGGACTGGCACAAAGAAATGCACTGGCTTGTGCATCCCCAGTGTTGTTTATATTAGTTACATCCAAGAAACTTTTCATCTAACCGCAAAGCATCTAAAAATTTTATCTAAAACATTTAATGGAATCACATTTCATTTAAAATTTCATATACAGAATATCCCCCTTACTTAGATATACTAACTCCACACTTGCGCTCCACAACTAACAGTGAACTGAGGTATGCAGCAATCCATTCCTGTTCCTCTAACTGAACATGTCTGGCAGTAAGTGCAGAGGACTAAAGTTCTGCTTCCAGTGTTAAGAGTACATGGTTTGAATATTTCCATCTACATTTTCTTATCACATGACCTTGAACAAGTCACTTAACCAGGCAGTGACTTGTAGCAATTGGGAGTTTGGGTTAGACTTCCTACTGGTCTCATGGAAAAATACAGCATCAGGTAGAGAGGCAGCAAAGAAAGGCAGCTAGAGGAAGGATGGTGGAGGAACTAACAGAGATACAGACAGAAAACAGGAAAGGGGTAAGGGGAAAACATTAATGAGAAAGAAACAAAAAATAAAACAGTGGGAGGATGAAAAGGTATGAGGAGATTGCAGGTGAGGCCTTAATACTTCTCTAGAAATCCCACAGCCATCAAAACATTGGCAGAAATGTTAGGCAACAGGAAAAGAGAAGGATACTCAAAATATATGCAGGAAAGAGAAGAGAAATCAAAACAGAAAGTTAAAATAATCAAAGGATTTAGGAAATATTACCTGGAACTATATACAGAAGAGGGACATCAATAAAAGACAGAGAATGGGGAATGAAGGATGGAAAATCCCACAAGTAAAAGATTAAGAGAAGAACAGACTAGTTTTTTTTAAAGCCAATAACTAGGGAGGAGCAGGGATGTGGGGGGTAGAGGACAGAGGATAAGTTGATTAAAACTGTGTTAATAAGGCATGATGCACAGAAGGAGACAGAAAAGTTAGCCCCGATAAGCATTTGACCAGGTTAATTGGGAGTAGCTGTGAGGTGCCAGAAAATCGGGGATTTCCAACAGAATGATTACAGATAATGCCATTTACAATATCACTGGCAGAGGAAATAAGAAGCTTAGAGTAGGGAGAGAGAAAAATTATGCCATATGCAGATGATGTGCTGCTCATCACGATGAAACATGAGGAGGATCTGTATAAGCAGTGGGACATGCTGAAAAGGTCTGGGAAGAAATCAGGACACAGAGTAAATCAGGGAAAGGCAAGCAGTGCAGATAAGGAAAGGGGAGATGATGAACTAGACAGAAGACAAAATATAGAGGACAGAAATTAAACCCCTGGGGATACCATTTAGGACTCATTAAAAATATACTTACACTAAAATGTGTGAAATGATTAAGACAATTAAATGGGTGGAAAACGATGGACATGGACCAGAGGATACAGACATTAAAGATGGACATTTTGACACAATTTACTTATGCAGGACAGGCCTTTCTAAGATTGCCAGAAATGGTAAGACTGAAGAAGGTAAAGCAGATGAATAGGAACTTTATAAGGGATTAACAAAGACAGTCAACTACTTGATAAGTAGTGTCCGGACAGAAGTAAGAACGGGAAATAAACTACTCCGACCTAAAGATACATTCCCTTCCATACATGCATGACGTTCAGTGTATGACAGACTGGAAAGAGATACAAGGTAGGAAGATAAAGAGAGAGATATGGTGAATACTCTCCTGGGGTCTCAGAGGTAGAATTTGGAATCACAATGGACAAGGTAGATACAAAAAATATTCAATACATACTGGCAAATAATGGAGTGGAATAAATGGAAGGAAAGAGTAACAAATATGGGCGACTATGGGAGAGGAAAATAGGAACTATTACTTTGAAAATAAGCATGAAACAAAACAAGGTAAATTCTGGCCACAGGCTTTAATCAACAGAGGGAATAAGTTATGGTAGGAAATGAAAGAAGAATTTCAGCTGGAGGATAAGCTTGACTGACAGTATCAACATTTAAAACCAAAGTGGGGAAGAATGAAAGCACAGTTGGGGGAAAGCAGAGAGGTCCTAGAGGATGAAAAGTGACAAAAGGAACGGTAAAAACATGAAAGACAAGGCTTAGAGAGGGAAAGGGAAAAAAAGATACAGGAAATGAGAAGTTGGTGAAAGGAAATACAACAGCAGATAGGAAAATGTGAGTGGGGTACATGTTAAAGCTGCCTACATGTGTTTTAATCCCTAGAATTTCAAAAGTTTGCCTGGAAATGCTTCCATAAGTATTTTTACACTCTGGCAAATACAGCTAGATGTTTCCTGGGAACTAAGGGATGTGTTGATGGTGTTAGGATGACAGAGATACATAGTTCCATACATTTTGGAGTGGGAGAGGTACGAGGTACATTCGTAGCAGCTATTGGAAGATAGATCTCCAGAAATGGAAAGATTTTCCCCATTGTCCCTATGCCAGGCTACACACAAACAAAATCCCAGAGGAGAAGGGTAGTAGAGTTATTAATGACATTGCAGGAAAAGTGATCACCAGAAAATGGAAAAAGACAAAATACTCCAACAGGAGGAAGGAAGTGGAGTTAATGATGAAGCAAATAGCAGAAGATAGAAAAGAATTTGGGGAGGGAAATTGTTTAAATAGAAATGGAACAGAAGGATGGCCCCAAGGGAAGAACCATCACTTTAATTTTTAACCACCTTTCTGTTGGATGATACTGGAAAGGATCTTTCCACCACTATATTCTTTTGGAGAAGGTGGTACTTCAACAGGGGCACTGCTAGTTTTGTTCCTGTAAGCAGAGTTTTTAGACTGATGAGGTTTTTCCACAGAGGTTTTTTTAGTTGGTTCCCCACCCACGGGAAAGGGATTTATCTCCAGGATTTGGTTTGGAAGGCACTATTTGTTTGGTCATCAGTGGAACTAAATGGAATGTATGGAGACTAAATGGATGGTGAAGAGATGCAAGAAAGTGAGAGGATTACATTTAAATGAGAAAATGTGAACCAAAAGGCAAATGGGAATAAGGAAAGGCAGGCTGGGGGTAGAAAAGAAGAATTACATTTTTTTTCTTTTTATATATAGTCAGTGGATAGGTATTAAAAGTAAAGGAAATGTTTAGGAAAGTTACGGATGAAAGAGGAGTATATTTATTCAGTAATATTAAGTTAAAAGTAATAAGAAATAAGATTTGTAATACTTTTATAAGCACAGGCTGCAATAAAGATGGAAGTTTATTTTGAAATAAAGATGGAAGTTTATTTTGAATAATTTAAGAAAAAGGATCTCTAAAACATTGTCATCTGACCTATGCACAAGTTAAATTGTACACCACGGATTAGGAGTGCACAAATGTATGTAAAAAAGTACGAGTTAATAAACAGTCTTAAATAAACTGCTAAATGTTAATTATACCTTGTATCAGACATACAGATTAGACTACTTACCAGTTACAAAGCAGCAGTTACTATTGCCCTTGTATTCCATCCTTTCCAAAAATCACTCCTGCCTTCTTCAAATACAATTGTATATAAAATACTTTACAGTTTCATGCTATAATCTCTGTGATATCTATCTGTATGTGTCTCTTAACATACAAGTCTCTGTAACAATATGTGTAACAGTCTGTATTGCTACCTCTCCAAATAAATATGCAAGTCTGTAGGTGCTACTATTTTCTTTTTATATAAATATTTAAAATTGTGCATCACATCTAGGCTTTCTCCAAAATTTGTCCACCATGGATCAATACATTACCTCAAACAAATAAAGGGGAAAATATATTTTCTTTTTATATAAATATTTAAAATTGTGCATCACATCTAGGCTTTCTCCAAAATTTGTCCACCATGGATCAATACATTACCTCAAACAAATAAAGGGGAAAATACATGGGATCTGGGAATGGAGGACTGTAAAAAGGGAGGTGAGACTTAGTGCAATCAAAGGCAAGGCTATGCAGAGTGAAGGGGTAGCTAGTGGCAGTTGAGGGACAGGTAGATAACAGTAGTCAGAAGACAAACAGCACTGGAGGGATTCAAGAGTGGTGCCTCCTATGGCAATGCACAGCAGAAGTGATTAAAAGAAAGAGATGATGGGAGAAAGACAAGCAGACATGCACAGACTTGAATAGTCTGAAGGCAGAAACCTGGTAGTACAAATTTAACTTTTCTGCCATCATGAAACCCACCCCACCCCCAAAGTGCAATGTTTTTCTTCAACACGAAACCAAAGTACAGAATGCCGGTGAGAGGCTTCTTACTTCGTAGGGGAAAGGGCAATCCCCCAGAAAAAGAGTTATGTAATGTGTCAGTTAATCAGATTCACCAAAATAGCAGAGGATGAATGCTTCAGTGAATGGCACTGTAATAAATATGCAAAATTAGAAGACTAAGGGGAATCAGAGAAGCAGCAGGAGTGGTGAACAGTGGGGGAAAGGACCTTGTATTAAGAGTACAGAGGGAATTAAAGAAAAACTTGCTGCAGCACATTAAAAGGAAGCAATTAGCAAGCATAGTGGGGAAAGCAAGGTTAGTGCAAAATGGATGAATTAGGATGCAAGTGGGATGGGTACTGACAAGGGACATCATGTGAGGTGCTAGAACACAGACAGTGCTGGGAAGGAGATGAGCCTCCAGTTACCAAAGCAGCCAATAGCCAAATGGATTGAGAGACAACAGATGAACCCAGCCACTGGGGATGCATAAGCCAGTGCATTTCTTTGTGCCGGTCCCAAGCCCGGATAAATGGGGAGGGTTGCGTCAGGAAGGGCATCCGACGTAAAATTTGGCCAAATCATACATGCAGACAAAAGTACACATGTACATACCGGATCGGTTGAGGCCCAGGTTAACAACAACCACCACCAGTACTGTTGGCCAACAGGGTGCTGGCGGAAATTGGGCTACTGTTGGCCGAAGGAGGAGAAGAGACGGAAGGCATGAACGAAGGCAGGTAATGTCTAGAACTCTGATAGTGAGGGTCGGAACTTTAAATGTTGGCAGTATGACTAGTATAGGGAAAGAGCTAACTGATATGATGGACCGAAGGAAGGTTGGTATATTGTGTGTGCAAGAGACAAGATGGAAGGGGAGCAAGGCTAGGTGTATCGGAGGTGGGTTCAAATTGTTTTATCATGGTGTGGATGGGAGGAGAAATGGCGTAGGCATTATCCTGAAGGAACAGTATGATAAGAGTGTTTTGGAGGTGAAAAGAGTGTCGAATAGAGTGATGTTTATGAAGCTGGAAACTGATGGTGTAATGATGAATATTGTTAGTACATATGCTCCACAAGTTGGGTGTGCGATGGATGAGAAAGAAAACTTTTGGAGTGAGTTGGATGAAGTGGTGATGACTGTACCCAAGGGTGAGAGACTGGTGATTGGAGCAGATTTCAATGGGCATGTTGGTGAAGGGAACAGAGGGGATGAGGAAGTGATGGGTAGGTATGGTGTTAAGCAAAGGAATGCAGAAGGTCAGATGGTAGTGGATTTTGCGAAAAGGATAGACATGGCTGTGTTAAATACAAATTTTAACAAGAGAGAGGAGCATAGGGTGACATACAAGAGTGGAGGAAGATACACACATGTGGATTATAGCTTATGTAGAAGGGTCAGTCTGAAGGAGATTGGAGACTGTAAAGTGGTGGCAGGGGAAAGTGTAGTTAGGCAGCATAGGATGGTGGTTTGTAGGAAGACACTGGTGATCAAGAAGAGGAGGATGAGTGTGAGGGCAGCACCAAGGATCAAATGGTGGAAATTGAAAAATGGTAATTGTGAGGTGATGCTCAGGGAAGAGTTAAGACAGGTATTGGGTGGCAGTGAAGAGTTACCGAATAGCCGGGTAACTACAGCAGAGCTAGTAAGAGAGATGGCTAGAAAGGTGCTTGGTGTGACATCTGGAAAGAGGAAGGAGGACAAGGAGACCTGGTGGTGGAATGAAGAAGTACAAGAGAGTATACAGAGAAAGAGGTTAGCGAAGAAGAAGTGGGATTGTCAGAGAGATGAAGAAAGTAGACAAGAGTATAAGGAGATGAGGTGCATGGCAAACAGAGAGGTAGCGAAGGCTAAGGATAAGGTGTACGGCGAGTTGTATAAAAGGTTGGACACTAAGGAGGGAGAAAAGGACCTGTACCGATTGGCTAGACAGAGGGACCGAGCTAGTAAAGATGTGCAGCAAGTAAGGGTGATAAAGGATAATGAGGGAAACTTACTCACATGCGAGGAGAGAGTGTGTTGAGCAGATGGAAAGAGTACTTTGATGGGCTGATGAATGAAGAGAATGAGAGGGAGAGAAGGTTGGATGATGTGCGGATAGTGAATCATGAAGTGCAGTGGATTAGCAAGGAGGAAGTAAGGATAGCTATGAAGAGCGGAAAGGCTGTTGGTCCAGATGATATACCTGTGGAAGCATGGAGGTGTTTAGGTGAAATGGCAGTGGAGTTTTTAACTAGATTGTTTAATGAAATCTTGGAAAGTGAGGGGATGCCTGAGGAATGGAGAAAAAGTGTTTTGGTACCGATTTTTAAGAATAAGGGCGATGTGCAGAGCTGTAGTAACTACAGTGGGATTAAACTGATCAGTCACAGCATGAAGTTATGGGAAAGAGTAGTAGAAGCTAGGTTAAGGGAGATGATGATTAGTGATCAGCAGTATGGTTTCATGCCAGGAAAGAGCAGTACAGATGCGATGTTTGCTTTGAGAGTGTTGATGGAGAAGTACAGAAAATGTCAGAAGGAGTTGCATTGTGTCTTTGTTGATTTAGAGAAAGCATATGACAGGATGCCTAGAGAGGAGTTGTGGTACTGTATGAGGAAGTCGGGAGTGTCAGAGAAGTATGTAACAGTGGTACAGGATATGGACGAGGGTAGTGTGACAGCAGTGAGGTCTGCAGTGGGAGTGACGGATGCGTTTAAGGTGGACGTGGGATTACATCATGGTTCAGCTCTGAGCCCTTTCTTATTTGTAATGGTGCTGGACAGGTTGACAGACGAGGTCAGACAGGAGTCCCCGTGGACTATGATGTTTGCAGATGACATTGTGATTTGTAGTGAGAGTAGGGAACAGGTGGAGACAACCCTGGAGAGGTGAAGATGTGCTCTAGAGAGAAGAGGAATGACGATCAGCAGGACTAAGACAGAATATATGTGTGTGAATGAGAGGGAGGATAGAGGAATCGTGAGGATGCAGGGAGTTGAGGTGGCGAAGGTGGATGAGTTTAAATACTTGGGATCAACACTTCAGAGTAATGGTGAGTGTGGAAGAGAGGTGAAGAAGAGAGTACAGGCAGGATGGAACGAGTGGAGAAGAGTGTCAGGAGTGATTTTTGACAGACGAGTACCAGTAAGAGTGAAAGGAAGGTCTACAAGAGGGTAGCAAGACAAGCCATGTTATATGGGTTGGAGACAGTGGCATTGACAAAAAGGCAGGAGTCAGAGCTTGACGTGGCAGAGTTGAAGATGTTAAGATTTGTACTGGGTGTGACGAGGATGGACAGGATTAGGAATAAGTATATTAGAGGGTCAGCCCAGGTTGGAAGGTTTGGAGACAAAGCCAGAGAGGCAAGATTACGTTGGTTTGGACATGTGCTGAGGAGGGATGCAGGGTATATTGGGAAAAAGATGCTAAGGATGAAGCTGCCAGGTAACAGGAAAAGAGGAAGGCCTAAGATAAGGTTTATGGATGTGGTGAGAGAGGACATGCAGGTGGTTGGTGTGACAGAGCAAGATGCAGAGGACAGGAAGAAATGGAGACAGTTGATCTGCTGTGGTGACCCCTGACGGGAGCAGCTGAAAGAAGAAGATTGAGAGACAACAGATGCCAAACTACAGTGAAACATGTATAAGGTGGTCAAACAGAACTTCATTTTAATGCCAGACATTTTTATGAAAGTATTAGCACAACAGGGCAAACAATACAATGAAGCAGGCAAATTAATATACTTAAAATAAGAAAAAGTTAAGTCAGTGCATCTCGAAAAGTCATAAAAAAATGGGCAGAACACAATAATGGCCAAACATCAGCATCTAAATAATCTTCAGGGGAGATGTCAATTCAGATTACTTACCATAATGAATACACTGAGTAAAGAGGAAAGAGTACACTAATGCCAGTAAGCTCATAGAACCTTGCTATTTAAAAAGAGACAAGTCTGCAAGCTTCACATCCCAGTGTCACAATTCACAAAATATCCAAAAATACTAACAACTGTAACAAAATAGGAGCAGTACCAATCAGTGAAGATAGTCATCCTGGACAATGAGGGGAAAAAAAGCAAATTTCCCAATCTTTCCACACAGATGGAGGACCACACATTACAAAACTCTTGCACTACAGCAACAAACTAGCAGCAGAGTCAGCAAAGGAGCAGCAAAGACTAACATCTCCAGGCACTGAAATAAAAGAAGTCCAGGAATCATATCCTGGATAGATCAACCCTTAACCAGCCATTCTCGGCTGATGTAGTAAACTGTTCTTCACAGGGGAGAAACAGTCAGTTAATAAAATACAGCACTCGTTACCAGAAGAACATTGGTTGATTGGTGTCCCATTGTTCCGATAATTAAGATCCATAATTAAATCAAGTGAACATAGGTCAGAGAAACCACATTCAGTGACAACAGCTGATGGCACAGCCACAGGTCAAGTAAATCCACTGTTCAAATCACAACTGTCAAGGAGCACAGCATAGTAGTGAAATAAAATGCAACCAACATCATGTATGCAGCCAACCTGCAGAAACCTTGAGATGTCATTCAAACATTTTATGGACACCAGAGTCAAAGATTTACTGTCCCACCTTAAGCCTGCCTTATGTAAGTAAGGGTTCTCAGAAAGTAGCTTATGTACAGTTTGATTATTATCTTAAGAAACAAGACTTGCATAATTTCATTTGCCTCTAGCCTGAACATCGAAAATGCTGATGCCATTTGTATGTTTAGATATCTACTCATGGATCAAAATCAGACATTTTACACTGCCATGGTCTACCTTGATGATGTAGACAATTTCACACAGCTGATCATAGGAACTTTTTGGAATGAGAGTCACTACAGTGATTGCTCCCAAGTTGTCATAAAGTGGTTTTCCTCATCACACACAGACCACTCTCAGAGGATGGTTTCAAGCATTAATTCTGCCTTATCTTACTTCTTGAGATTGTAGAGTAGTACAGGGTTTCAACTTGGACTCTGCGTTTTCAGCACCATACTGATGTTATGAGAATGAAAGGTTTGCAGTACCACTGCTATGCTAATGAAACATCTCCACAGCTCCTTCCCTCACGATTCTGTGCTGGGTCTGGATTCCCTGACAGACAACCTGGAGTGCATCCATCACTGGATACTGAGTAGAGGCATTTGTCACAGTTGTACATGCCACTCTCAAAGACTCAAATCATCCTCACATGAACACCTCATTGTCTATGGGGTAATGAACTAGACTTGTCCAAATTGCATGATCTAAGAGTCATCATTGTCAGACTGACACCAATGGACTGCAAAAGTGTTGGCTGTCATGAAATCACCCTGCTTTTGTCTTAGGAGTACTGGCACAACCAAGCCACCTCTTGCTGCCAAAAGACTAGGCTGTGGTTTTGCAGGGCTTGAGGACAGCAAGTGTGATTCAGCAGCTAGTCCTAAACTCAATAACCTAATTAGTATGTTGTGATTGAGACCTACCAGTAAACTGCCGTTTCAGAGTTTCACTGATCGCTTGTTCAAGCCAATACCACCTTCATAGAGTTCTTATAGTCACCTATCCAGGGACATGCTATGTTGCCCTTCAGCTGCCATACCTTCTGAATCCACTACCTGTGTGGCTTTGGAGGATCCCACTTCAAAATGTTCAAAGGCTCTCTCATTCCAGCTAGCAGTTCACTAGTCTTTCCTCATTTAGCTCTTAGATATTTTAATTTATTTATTTTAGTCCAGCTTACTAAATTATTTAATTTACCATCCTACTGCCTCAAAGGTCTTATACTTCAGTCTCTTGGCTGACTATGCATTCCTGCTTAGCTTTTTAAGCATATTAATAAACTTAAAAGAAAACAGCTAAGGTGGCAGGAAGCAGTACTAAGGAGATGGCAAAATAGTGCCACAATATATATAGGTTTGGAAGTAGCACATTCAGAATCATTACACCCAACAACTAGCATACAAATAAAAAAACGATAAGGGGTATAAGGCTCCATCTTAGTCCAAAATAAATAGTGATGCTCAGTCAACCGTGAACATCTCCAGGATCAAAACTTTAAACGAAGATGGAAGTGGTATGGAATATCAGAGAGTTACTTCAGATGTATATGTACTTGGGCATTAGGCAGGGGAGAAGAATGACAAGGGACTTGGCAAAGAAGAAAGCAACAGTAACTTGAAACGTAGCTTGATAGCATTACTATGCAATGGAAGGAAACCGGCATAAAAAAAGATGCAACAGGAACAGGGAGAGAGAGTGGATACTGCTATAAAAGTCTCATAACCAACGGCAACAGGGAGTGGTCCATGGATATTTCAAGGTACATGTACTTTAGGATGAACAGAGGGGGAAGGGCTAGAGGGGAGAGCAGCAATATGGGTTGGCACTAAAAGTGAGGTTATAGAGCAGGAGAAATACTACCTGAAAGGGGTGAGGGAGCAGCTAGGGTCATAACTTTGGGTCCCTGTAGCTAAAGTACAGAAAATGAGAGAGAATACTGTAGAATTAATAATATGCAGACATCCCAAAACACATCAAGAGAAGAGAGAGAATAAAGTAATGGGATAAGACAAAGAAGATGGCTAGACTCCCTGGGAATCTCAAATGTGATACAGCAGACTGGAAATCTCAACCTCAGGATGAAAAGGAAATGGAAGTCAAAGTCTTGGAAAGTCGAGGTTCAGACAGTAATTGCATGATAGTACCACAAAGGCGAGCTTTTAATATGGTCAAACCCAAGGAAGAGGTTGTCAAAGATACCCAGATGAATCTGTCATTAACAAAACTGATCACATTAATGTGTGGTTTAAAGTGTGTTGTGTGTGTGTGGGAAGGGAAGGTTAAGAACCCAAAGACAAAGAATGGTGTTAACATATGAGAAATTATGGGGTCAACAACAAAGTACTCACTGCTATGCAAAAGTGTTTAAAGAAAGGGCAAAAACAAGAAAAAAAAAGTCTCCATGTGGTCTATATAGGAATGCAAAGCTAGTGATGAGGTCAAAAAGGGGAAGGCATATGGTAGAAGGGATGGTATAGGGAACTAAAAAGGTACAGTACAAGGAAGCAAGCAGAAGGGCAACAAAGTAGGCAACAGCAGCAAATGTGTAAAAGAAAATGGATAGTGGGAAATATTTTTTAAAAGGCTGAGTAAAGATGGGATGGATATCAAGGAAGAAAGGGAATAAGCACAGAATGAATGAACACTATCTCAATTTTTTTTTTTTTTTTTTTAGAAAGAAAGGTTGGATGAGAGCTAGCACAAGTTGGAAAGAGTATGTATTTGCAAGGTGGTTGATGCTCGGTCCTTTGTTCTAAGGCCTACTTCATTCGTTATTTTTAATTTGATATTTATGTTATAATATGTATTAGTGTTTTCCAATATTTTCTGGTAGTATGAGAGTTTCTTTTGACTTTTTGTAATTAATTTGCTTGCTAGTATGTACTTCTTAGCCAAATCTTTGAAGTCTCCCATTGACATTTTAGATCTGTCCAGCCAGTGTTTTGCTATATAAAATTTCAACAGACCACAAAGTGTTATGATGACGTGTTTTGTTTATATAAAACTGAGATTATCTGGAATTATGTATTGCAGTTTCCCAAGACAGAGTTGTCTTTGTGTAACCTTTTTTTTTTTTTTTTCCAATTTAGATCTTAGCAAACACCACAATTTATATACATTTTTGCAGCTCCAAAAAACATGCAGTGTGCCTGCTACTATTGTAGGATAGAAGAGACAGTATGGGGAGTGTGCAGGATTAATTTTGTTTAGTAGAATAGGTGTATGATAAGCATTATTAATCATGATTTGGTGTAAATTCATTTTTTAAAAGGGGTCAGTTTCATGGTGCGTTCTATTGCAGATATTTTTGTTTTGGTGTAATGTTCTAATCCTGTATTCTCCTATCCTATAGTCTAGCTCGTCTCTGGAACTCCTTACCACCACCCATCCGCACCACCTCAAACAACCTTTCATTCAAAAAATCTCTTCACTCACATCTAATGACCCAGTGGGAATGCTCTTGCTTTCCCCCTACATAATCTCCTCCCCTCCTTTCTTTTACTCTCCTAACTCATATATCCTGATCTCATTTCTACTAAGTCTTTGATATTGAATGCATAACATGCACCTCTTAGTGAAACCTAGCCTAGATGTAAAGTCATCTCAGTTATCATATTGTAAATTGTAGTATATGAATATTAATCACTAGTCCATTGTACTTGCAATGTTTTTACTATGCCATTGTAACTATATCTATAATAATTTGTAACAAAATATCTTATTGCAATCTTCTGCTTATTTTTGGAGCTTTTCTCCCCAGGACTCCATTGAAAATGGGTTCTTTGTGACCCAATGGACTATCCTGGTAAACTAACTGCAAATAAATAAATACATTTTCTTTTCTTCCCAACATTTTGGGTATAAAACTGAGTTCTGATACTTGATTTTTATTATTAATTTGTAAGTACTGGATAACATTTTGGACTTAGTAACATTGTTTGAATCAGCTGGGACAGACAGATATCCTGAACACTTACTTTAACATTAGAGGTTATTGAATAATAATTTACTATGAGAAGTATTTGCCTGAGTATTATATTTCTTACTTTTTGGACAGTCCTAATGTTTTCCATCGAAAATTTTTTTAATTGGTAGAAATCCCAAACTGTGTAGTTTATGGGTTTATATCATTACATCGAACAACAACAATCTCAAATCACATAACATCGAATGCTAAGAACCTCAAAAGTGTACTACCACGAAAACGGAAACCCCGAACTGTCATAGTCTGCCTTCGTAAACGCACAAATCCTGACCTCCACTGTGGTGTGATCTCGGAGTTGGTATATATAAGAGTAGGGGGGTGGGGTGGCGAAGCCCCCCACATAAGGAATAATTTGTAGTGTGTGTTTTGTGTACTGGAAGAATGGTTGTGTGCTGCTTTGCTGGATAGTGGTGTGATGATTGAATAGGTGTAGTTTTGTTTGCTATGGTGAAGTGTCAGGTTGCGCGGGTGAGCAGATTGCCAAGTATTGCTATTTGTAGGTTTGGTTTTCGTAATTTTGTGCTTTCAAGGTTTTTCGTGTTCGATGTTATGTGACTCAAGATTGTTATTGTTCGATGTTGTGATACAAACACGGTTTTTATTATAGGATAGTTATCTAGATTTAGCATAGAATTTACTAGTTTTATGTTTGGATTTAGGTGAATTGGTTGTAGGAATGTAAGATGTTGTTCAGTTGCAGAGATGTTAATAGCTTCTGGAAAATTTCGCTTTTATTTTTGTGTCTACTGTTTGGGCGTGGATCATATTAAAGCAGACTCTGACATTTGTGCTAGTTTTAGTAATCGTACACCAGCAGAACGTAAAAATAAACTTCTTTTAAAAGGTTTATTCAAGACACCTTTCGAGGCTCTATCTGGGTCGGAGGTCTCATCCCCTCCCAAGACCAAAAAACGTAATGAAAAACTGAGTCACTCGGTTCCTGCATCTCCCTCAGTTACGGAACAGAGTCAGCTCCATGCTTCGCCAGCACCCTCGGTGGAGACCTCTTCGGCACCAGGCTCTGTGTTCGCTCCCTCGGTGCCACCATGATATTCACTCCTATTTTGGTTCCAACCACGGTGCCACTCACTTCGGTGAAGTCCTTGGTTCCCACATCGGCTCCAATGACTGTACATGCCTCAGCACCATCCCAGGCCATGGTGCTGACAGTTTCTTCGGCTCCATCATATCCAAAACTCAAATACCTGCCAAGAACAAGATATTCTCCAACTTACAACCCTTTTTTGGGGCAGAGGTTTAGCCCCTTTCTAGAAAGGCCAGATTCCCCTTCAGCAGCCTCCTTTAGATCCACTAGGAGTTTTTCTGAACTAGACCTAGTGCGGGTTGGGGACCAGCTTCTTTCAGCTAGGGGATTGCCAATTCCAGCTAGACCTTCCTCCCCTCCTGGCTCGGAATTTTTTACCACATCTTCCCCTGTTTATCCTCCTCCAGCATCCACCCTGATTCTCAGTACCGATGTCCGCTTCAGTACATACTGTCTCAGCTCCAACAGTAGTGTTTCCCCTATCAATACTGACCACCCTTGCTGCATCGGCTCCGATGAAGCAGATGCTTTCTCAGAGCAGTGCTTAGACCATCCGTACCTTGGTACCTAGTCCTGCGCCTATTTTCTCGCTGTCACCATCTATGTCCACGGTTCCGACTGCTTCCAGTTTTCTCAGAACCCCTTAACTGGAAGTGGGCTCTTCGGGGCAGGGTGTGACCCTGGTTCCGAGGTTGCCCCTCCCGGTTCCGGGCTCCCATCCTTCCTCGAGTAGGCCTGCTGTACAGGTGATGGAAAGGGTCCTTCATTCCGAAGGGTCACAATCAGCACCAATGACATCAGTATCAGAAACCTCCTCTAGCATGCACCTCTCCCAACCCGCTATGTCAGGTCCCGAGGCACAGGAGTCGTAAGAACCCTCTTTGAAGGGAACTCCTTCTCCAGAGTCCTCCTCAGAAGATCCCACTGGAGAGCCACCCTGGAAGAGAAGGTGCAAGAGGAAGCACCTTGATTCCCTGGAGAAATCCATCACAGAAGACACTGATTGTGATGAGGGGGAAGGATCCCCATGTTCTCCCCCAGATTACGTTTCATTTGGAGACATTCTCGAAATCCTCAAACAGCGGGGGGGGGAATGGAAGTCCTCTAACCCTTCTTCTGAGGAATCGGTGTTCCTGCAGGCCTTCCGTGCCAGACCATCTACTTCCTGCGTGACCCCACCAGCAGATGACCTTGTTAAACTACTTGTGCAGCGTGTCTGGAAGGCCCCGGACAACATACAACCTGTCCCCCGGAGGCCAGACAAAATTTTATCTACACCTGGGGACCAGCCCCACTGGTCCAAGCAGCTGACAGTTGAGTCTATGGTCATGGCGGAGGCCACCAAGAGGGAACTGGCAGAAGATAGTTCCACTGTCCATCCTCCAGACAGGGGAGTCCCAGATCATGGACAGACTACAGAAGTGGACCTATGCTTCAGCGACCTTCGCCATTCGGTCACTGAACTATCTGGCACACTTTACTCGCCTCCAAAGAGACCTAATTTCCAAAATGTCTTCCTCTTTGGTGGGAGTACTGACCGATGACGTGCGTGACACTGTCGTCTCGCAGCTAGCTATCCTTGAATCCATCTCAAACTCCTCGATGTGTTTGATATCTCACACCACTGAGGGGGCAGCTCGAGCTGCCGCATTTGGTGTTGTCATGAGACGTAATGCTTGGATGCGGTTGTGTGACTTCGCAGACCCCTTTAAATCTTCCTTCGTTAATGCGCCTGTCCAGGAATCTGCACTTTTTGGACCCAAGGTACAAGACACACTTACATGTAGTGAGAAAGATGGAAAGACCTTGTCTGCTGTGGGCATACACGTTTCCAGCCCCCAGATGTCCTACTCCAGGAACCAGAAGGGAGGAAAGATGTGGTTCAAGAAATCCCAAGGATCCTTTTGACACACTCGTAGTGTAGTGATCAATCCCCCAGGGCAGAGGGGGCAACTCGTATGGAAGACACCCCTTTCGGGGTAGAGGGGGTCCGCATAACCAGGGCGCCAGAGATTCTTTCACCAGCAGACCCTACTAGTGCTCCTGAGCAGCAGCCCAATTGCTTTCCTCTGGAAGCAGTCAGGGGTCGTTTTTCTTTGCATCTACCAGCCTGGCATCTTTATTACTACCGATGTTTGGGTGCAGAGAATAATATCCAGAGGCTACCAAATACCATTTGGTTTAACTCCCAGACCCATCAAACGAATCCCAGATGTACCACCCAATCAGAGGGAATTAGCAGTCTTAAAAATAGAAAAGCTGCTAAGAAAGAGAGTCATCCAACCAGTCCCATCAGACAAGACAGGATCCGGGTTTTACTAGAGGTTCTTTTTAGTGCCAAAAAAAGACAGGGTTCTGGAGACCAATCCTGGATCTCAACCTACTCAACAAATTTATCAAACCTCAAAAATTCTGGATGGTCACAGTACAGTCCATTTTTCCCTTCCTGGGGAGGGACAATTGGATGTGCTCTATAGACCTCCAGGATGCATACTACCACATAAAGATGGATCACCACTCCCAGAGGTTTCTCCGCTTCCGGCTGGGAGCCAATCACTACCAGTTCAGGACACTGCCATTCAGTCTCTCAACAGCCCCCCCCCCCCCCCCCCGAGTGTTCACCAAATGTATGGCAGTTGTGATAGCTCATCTTCGACTATTCCAAGTGTTTCCCTATCTAGACGACTGCCTCCTTACCACTCCGACCAGGAATCTCCTAGTAAGCAGGGGTTGGGAGGGTGGCCTAATGGTTAAAGTGTTTGCCTTACAAACACAAGGTGCAGGGTTTGAGTCTCACAAGGGATAATTGGCTAGGCTTAAAATGGCTTGTAAGGGCAGTTAGCCTAGTACTAATCTATGAACCTATGAACAGTCCTAATTACTGTGTTCATTTGTTTAAAAAAGGGGTTGGGAGGGTGGCCTAATGGTTAATGTGCTTACCTTACAAACACAAGGTGCAGGGTTTGAGTCTTGCAAGGGATAATTGGCTAGGCTTAAAATGGCTCACAAAGGGCAGTTAGCTTAGTACTAATCTATGATCTATGATCTATGATCTCTTACACTCAAGGTCTCGCTCTCTGCTTGGGGATTACAATCAACAAAGACAAATCACAGATATCCCCAACGAAGACACTGGAATTTATTGGAGCGGTCTATGACACAACATCCTGTCAAGCTTCTCTCCCCCCTCACAGGCTTTTGAAAATAAGACACCAAATCCAAGACCTTCTTCCTCACACACATGTACCAGCACGTCTTGTACTGCAACTCTTGGGCTCCATGGCAGCTGCCATTACGTTAGTACCACTGGCAAGACTGCACATAAGAATCCTGCAGTGGCTCCTTTGTCAGCCATAACCCTCCTGTGTTTGCTTGTACTTTGGAAAAGTAGATGCCAAACAAGAGTGGGCCCAGGACTGAGCCCTGTGGGACACCACTTGTGACAGGCTTTGAGTCTGACATGGCGCCAGCAACTCTGACCCTGTGGGTTCTGTCACTCAGCCAGTTTGCAACCCATCTTGTGATGTATGGGTTAACATTTAAGCTGATGAGTTTTTCAATGATACCCGAGTGGGGTATTGTATCGAAGGCCTTCGCCAGATCGAGGTAGGCTGTATGGACTGCCTTTCCCTCATCAATGGCTTTGGTGACTGTTTCGAAAAAGTCAACCAAGTTTAAAAGGCATGACCTGCCTTTGACAAAGCCAAACTGGGTTGGATCCAAAGTCTGCAAATTCCCTATGTCTTTGTTTATGAGGTCCATTATGATCCTCTCCATGGCTTTGCAGATAAGGCTTGTCAAGCTAATGGGCCGGTAATTTCCAGGGTCGGTGGAGGCACCGCCTTTGTGAAGTGGGACTACAGTTGCAGTGCGCCACTCCCTGGGTACGTATCCAGAGGTAAGACTATGATTAAACAGCTGTCCTAGCTGTGGGTTTAATTCCTCGTTGAGTTCGTGGAGCACACAGCCGGGGACACCATCAGGTCCCATGGATGCTGTGTTTTTTGCTTTGGAGAGAGCAGTTCTCACTTGGGCGTTAGAGATGTTTGGGGGGCTGCAATCGTTTGGTATAGATATCTCTCCTTTTGGGGGGGGGGGGTCTGCACTGAACCTGTCAGCCAGTATGTTGGCAATGTCTGTAGGATCAGTAATCTTCACATCATTTTGAACTAGTTCTGAGCATATCTGGGAGTTTCCTCCCAGGTTTCTAACATAGCTAAAGAAGGCCTTATGATTGTCTTTTGAGTCTTTAGCAATTTTTCTCTCAAAATTTGCTTTGGATGATTTTATGAGAGCTCTTAGTTTTTTACTTATAGTGATCAAGGGTGTCTTACCTTTTAAGGATTTTGCTCTATCTTGTAGTAGCTTCCTCCTTTTGTTGTAGAGTTTGTTTATGGCTGGGGTCCACCAGACTGGACTACCCACAATGCCTCTCTCCTAGTTACTCCAGATCTCTTGGCTTAGAAATGTCATTACGTTTATCTACCAACAGAATAAGCTATCCTTACCTTCCAGAATAAAGGCTCATTCTACCAGATCTATGGCTACTTCTGTAGCTTTTCATTCCAGAGTCTCTATGGATGATATATGCGCAGTAGCCACTTGGGCAAGACCTCATACCTTTATATCTCATTACAAATTGGATTTGGCCTCCAGGGGATGAGCATATTTTGGTTCTATGGTGCTCAGGAATATCTTTCCTTAGGGCCACCCAGGACTCAAGTAGCTGGGGACTCGGTCCTATCTGTAATGAATAAACAAAGATTCACAACATCAGATAAAGTAGTTACATCTTACCATAACATTCCATCTATGTTGTAGATCTTTGTTCATTCATTACTTCCCGCCATCCTTTCCCCTGCCTGGACTCCTGGTGGACTTTAGGAACTCCTGGTTACAGTATTTGCTCAGACAGAGCCTCTTACTATTTTTCTATTACTACATCTTTTATCTAGGGTGGGCAAACTCGATCTGGAGTAACTAGGAGAGAGGCATTGTGGGTAGGTTCTTAGCAGAGAGTTTTTGGCTTGCACGAGCTGGGAAACAGCCATATCGGTTCCGAGGACGGAACCGTGGTCCTATCTGTAATGAGAGAACAAAGATCTACAACACAGATGGAACGTTATGGTAAGACATAACTTTTTTTTTTTTTTTTTTTTTTTTTACTATTGCTGCTTTAGATAAAGGGGGATAGTTTTAGGTTTTTCCATCTGCTTATATAATTTACAATATTTGTCCATGTTTTGCAAAGGTTATTATTTACTATGTCCAATTGAGAGTGACTGAATTGTATGCCCAGGTATTTTACAGAGTAATTTACTTTAATTCTAGTCTCCAGAAAATAAAATTCCTTGTGACTAGGGGGATTTAGTGGGAAGATAACAGATTTATTTGGATTTATTTCATAATTTGATACTTGGAGAACTTATCAATAGAGTCTAGGATTAGTTAGGTAAATATTTGGTAAATCAAAACACATGTTTAAATCATTGGCAAATGCTGTGTACATTACTTGGATTTAGGAGATTTGCATGAAGTGGTGGTAGGTTCCTTGACTTATCTGTAATAGTGCTTCAATGTATATGTTGAACAAATAAGGGGATAGTGGGCATCTTTGTCTTGTCCCATTTATGAAGGATTGTTTTAGATTTTTTTTTACCAATAAAAAAAAGTGTTGTGGTTGCATTGCTATACAAGATCTTAACCATATTTGTATATTTCTGTGGTATATTAAACTGCTATAATAATTTAAGGAAGCTTAGATTCACTCTATCAAAGGCTTTGGATGCATCTACTGACAGGGCGTATCTAGGGCATCTGTCCTTTGCCAAGAGATGGATTAGAATCTATTGTAAGTGTGTTATCCCAAACCTGCCTGCGGCTCATACAACCTAATTGTTCTGAAGATATTATAAAAGGTAATATTTTTTATTCTGTTTGCTAATATTATTCATAGGTTCATTGGTAGGTACTAGGTTATCGGCCTTGGGGCCTATACAAGCCCAGCCAAACAGGTAGCCTGGCTTTTTGCCACCCAAGAAAATTATTTTCCTGTGTTACTGTCGAGCAGAGCCACAGAGGTGATCTCCGGGGTGAATTTCCTATTTCCCATCCAATCATCAAGATTTTTCTTGAACAGTGCTAATGAGGAGCTTTGTTTGATATAGATAGGTAGTTTATTCCAGAGTATGGGAAGTCTCTGGGACAGGAATCTATCCCTCCGGCATGTTCGGTTTATTGTGGGGACAAGGTTTAGGTCCCTAGAGCGTGTAGCTCGGAGGGATTGGGACTTCTTTAAATGGAGCATGTCTAACAGCTCTGGGTTTGACATAGCTTTGTATGTTAGGCAGAGATCACCTCTGAGTAGGCAATATGCGACGGAGTAAAGCTGGAGTTTTTTTAGACTGTCTGCATAGGGCATCTGTTTGAGGCCGGTAATCCTCTTTGTGAGGTATTTCTGCGGCCTTTCCAGTAGTTGTAGATGTCTTGTGAGGTACATACCAAAAGGGGTGTTGTACTCTATAATGGGTCTAATGAGTAATGAGTAGAGGGGAACAATGACCTCTTTTTCTGGATGATAAACCTTCTGTGATGAGGTGTGCCACATAGAAGGATTTCCTGACTACTGTGGCGATGTGATTATCAAAGGAGAGACTACTACTATCCACCTGTGTCCCATGGTCTCTTATCACACTTTCGGTGTTAAGTATACTACCGCCTATGTTGTCGTTCATGGGTACAGAGTTTTTACTAAAGGGGATGACAATGCACTTTTTGGCATTAAGCTTGAGGCCATGGCTCTGACACCAGGCATCTGTCTCAGTGAGGCCCTTTTGTAGAATGACCACATTGTTAGGAGTTTCATATGGCTCCTAGTTTACAGTCACCTGCGAACTTCGTTAGCCAAAGACCTTGTGTGTTAGCCTGTACTTGAGAGAAGTAGATACCAAACATGAGAAAACCCAGGACTGAACCCTGTGGTACTCCACTTGTCACTGGTCTGAAGTCGGATTTGGAGTCTGCTACTTTCACAATGTGGGTTCTGTCAGTGAGCCAGTTGGCCACCCATCTTGTGACATAGGGATTTATACGTAATTTAGTGAGTTTATCTATAATTCCAGAGTGGGGGATGGTGTTGAAAGCCTTGGCAAGATCCAGATAGGCTGTGTGAACCACCTTACCCTTGTCAGCGGCTTTGGTGACTGCTTCAAAGAAGTCTACCAGGTTTAGGAGACATGATCTGCCTTTTACAACCCTGAACTGGGTGGGGTCCAGAGTTTGGAGATTACCAATGTATTTGTTTATAAGTTCCATGATAAAACGTTCCATGGCCTTGCAGACCAGACTCGTCAGGCTAATGGGGCAATAGTTCCCTGGGTTGGTGGTGGCTCCCCCCTTGTGGAGTGGGATAACCGTCGCTGTGTGCCATTCAGCAGGCACAAAGCCTGAGGTGAGGCTATGACTGAACATGGTACTTAGGTGGGGTGCCAGTTCATTCTGTAGTTCGTGTAGAACGCAGCCTGGGATGTTGTCTGGTCCCATGGATGCTGTGTTCTTGGCTTTGGAGTGTGGTTTTTACCTGTGCAGCTGTGATTACAGGAACTTTGCATACTTCCGGTACAGAGATGGCCTCTTTAGGGGGTGAGAGGGGGGGTAAAGTTAGCACTGAACCTATTTGCCAAGATGTTGGCAATATCAGTTGGGTCTGTATATTTAGTGCCATTGTGCTGTAACTCAGAGCAGATCCGAGTGTTGCCATTGATACTCGACATAGCTATAGAATGCTTTGTGGGTATCTTTAGAATCAATGGCGATTTTGTTTTCTTAACTAGCTTTGGAGGATTTTATCAGGGATCACAGCTTCTTACTGTGGCTGACCACGGAGTTTCTCCACTCATGGGATTTTACTCTCTTTTGCAACAGTTTCTTCCTTCTATTGTACAGTTTGTTTATGGCAGGGGACCACTAGATTGGCTTCCTTTTTTTTGGAGGATAGCGTCTTGGTTCTGCTTGGGATAGCACGATCCATGCACTCATGTAAGTGCTTATAAAATGCAATTGTGTAGGATTCAGTAGTCGTAACTGTATTGTCCATCTGCATGGATGTCATGAAGTTCACCACTTCTGTCTTAAGAAGCATGAAGGTGGCTTTGGAGAAGTTGTTTACTATGGTTTCCTTAATGGGGGGTCGGGGCAGGATGTGGATATCTAGGGTAATCAGCTTTTGGCCAGATCGGACCAATGAGGCATTGACTTCAGGTGTGGAACACCAGTCACTCATGTTGGTAATGACTAGATCTAGGATATTGTTGCCCCTGGTGGGGGTGTGGATAAGTTGATCCAGGGCATTGGAGTTTATGAATTCCAGAAAGTGTTGAGCGAAGGAGTTGGTACACGAGTAGTTTTCCCAGTTAATGGTGGGGTAGTTGAAATCGCCCATTATTAGGGTGTTTGATTGAACCCTAATATTTTCCAGTACATTAAGACAAGAGGAGTGGGAATCCTGGGGCATGGTGGGTGATCTGTAGCAAGCTACAATTTGGATTGCAGTTTTGCCCAGAGTTAGTTGCACTTGGATAACCTCGGCTGCATTATGCTGAGCAACTAGCCTGGAGGTGTGGATATCCTTAATGAATATGGGCACACCTCCGCCTTTGGTGTTCCGGTCCAGGTTACATGGCCGAAAAGTGTGGTATGAGTTATAGCTTGGTAGTGCAGGGGTGCTCTCTGGAGCCTTGAACCAGGTCTCAGTCACTGCACAGATATCGATGTTCTCCATTTTAAAGGAGTGCCTCGAGTGAGTGCATTTTGAGATTTAGACTTCTAGCATTAAGTAGCATCACCCTCAGTTTTTGCTCAGAAGCTTACATACAGTCCTGGATACAGCAAATCTGAATCTGTACTACACTAGTTACAGGAAAGGTTTATATATTATATATAGACACACACTCAGAAAAGTAGCTAAAACAGCAGTAAAAACAATTCAAATACAGGCAAGCTAGCACACGAGTATGTAGCAATGTTAGTTTAAAAAATGCAATTAAATTAAAAATGACTAAAAACAAGTGCAGGAGGAGTCTATTAGGTAGAATGTGGTAAAGAGATGGGACTGGGCGAGTGTCCCAGATCAAATCTACAGTGGGGGTAGGCAACTGCAAAAGCCTCCAAATTAAACAAGACAGGAATAGGGAGGGTGGGTATGGTTGAGGATATTTTGACATTTATATTAATAAGAGCTATATGTCTGTAATTTTTAGGGTTTGAGACATCAGAGTTTGGTTTTGCAATGACGATGGTCTTTAAATGATTTATATAGAGGTCAGAAATACCAAACTCTTACGTAACTGAACACACTTATCAGGACAGATGCAATTTGCTGTTTAAACTTCTATAAGAATTCTGCCCCAAATCCGTCTGGTCCTGGTGCCTTACCAGGTTTCAACTTATCAATAACTACTTTAATTTCTTCTACTGTTAAAGGGGCTTTTAGACTATTTGCTTGCATTTCATTTAGAAGTGGGAATTTTAAATCCCTGTTAAACTGCCGATATATAAATTCTTGGGATTGTTCCTGCGGGCCATTTTAGATATATCTATTCAAATCCCTGTAGAATTTCGTTGTCTGAATTTCAGGTTTTATTTTTGTTTGTTTTTGTAATTTCCCTTATTTTTGTGGGGGGATTTTTTACATTAATTCTTGCTAACATTTTTGAGTGGGTTTGAGCCCATTCTGCATATTTGTATAAAATAGTTTTAATTCTATGACAGAATATTGTTGTGTTTATAGCTCATATAATTGTTTCTGCAAGTTTGGCATTTGTTTCTCTAGATCTAGAGTGTGCTTTTTTTGTAGTTCTAACTCTTGTTTTTAGTTTACTTTCTACACTACTTATTTTCCCTACGTTTAATTTCTTATATAATGATGCTTTTTGTATTAATATTCCTCTGTTAACAGCTTTGGTTGCTTCCCATTGAACACCATAGGGTATTCTGGTTGTTGTAATATGGAGTATTATGAAACCAAGGTGGCATCAAAGTGTAAATAGTGTATTTAGTTAAGCTATGTTAGTATGCAGTTATATCCTTAAAAATTATTATTGGTCAGCCTAACAAGGGTACACAAAACAAGATCTGTCTTTTTATAAGATAGTACTTATTAAATTTATCTTACTATCAAGCAAAGACTATAGTAATGGATGTATTCTTAAAGTTGAAATACTGTTAATCTATGATATCACTTGGTTTAGACAATTGTTAATACTGTTTATTCATATGACCTGTATTGATATTATAACATGAGAAACCAATAAAAAATCATATTTGAAAAAAGATGGAAAGAGTAAATGGATGGACCAATACAAAAGTGGAGAAAGACATGGAAGGGAACTGCCTGTATTAAAACTAATAACTAAATCCATAAATACACTTCCACCACCTGGAAAAAATATAAGCAACACTTAACTAATCTCCCAAAAAAAGTAATTATAGCACAGAATGAAAAACGGTCATATTAAAATTGAATACCACACTTTAATGTATAAAAATAAAAGGTGAGTGAGCACTTTCATATTACATTTACAAGACTTCATCATGCTTGCTACTTCAATGCAATTGCAAATATACATGCATATTACATCATACGACCTCTAATGATTAATAGGCTTTGCTTTTAACTTTCATTTAAAAAATTCTCAGTATCACTCAGAGCTGGCTGTTCATATGCTTACGGCTTGACTTTATTCTTTAGTATCTAAAATACCGTCTACCCCCCCATTTAATGTGCTCCAACAGTCTAAAATACAACAGTGTGAAAATAAATACCACTTGATACAAGTTTACTTAAAGCATTTTTAAACACGGATGTTCTAATTGCATAATCAGGTTCATACATCCACTCATTCAACTTTCTACTTGTTTTTTGTCCATATAAAACTCTCTGGGCAAGATACACACTTTGTGACATATACCACCATTTTTGACAGGCAATTGTGCAGGACGTGTATTACACAAGTCTTATTACAACCTTGGTTTGTTTATTTTGATCTTTTTTAATTTACACTGATTACAAAAACCACATGGAAATGTTCATTGCTTTTAATGCATTTGATCATTCTTCATTTCATATACACTAAATTCTTTATAAACAGAAACCTTTTCACTCACAAAACAGGGAATCTCTCCCATTATATAACTTTTACCATACTGGCATTTAAAATTTGCCAGTGTCATTATCATTTTATTATTCTTAGAATCAAAAGTAGGAGGTAAAATCATAACTTGCTTGATATCCCATTCATTATTATTATTTCTATTGGCTGCACACTTATTTCCTACATTTAAAACACCAAGTGCATAATTACCTTTTCTTCTAGACTTAAATTCTCATTCCATCTCCAATAACTTTTTTCTAGACATTGCCAGTACAATTTGTTTTTGCCAACTGCATTTCTTCCTCAAAATGTTCATTCAGAGTAGCTAGCCTACTAATGCAAGCTAGACAACCTCTTGTATTCTTTTTCATAAACAGTGGATGTATATAATTGCACTACTTTCTTTCTTACAAATTCTAGTAAATAAAATCTAAGTAATTTAAGAACAATTAATTTTTTTCTTCACATTTGAATTAAAAATGAATTTTTAATACTGACTACAATTATTCAAGTTTTAAAAACAGTTAAAGAATTTATCAAATGTACATGTAACTTAATATTTTTCTGTAAATAAATATATCTTTCAATTTGGCCATTAAATACTGGCATAGCTGGGGGCCCTTAGAACCATCATCACTATACCTATTCTCGTTTTAAAACATATCTTCTGAAAAATAAAATTATTTTTCGGAGTTAAACCTACAGCCTATTCTATTCATTTTTTAGTATGGTTACCTGACTGAGTGAATTGATAAATACAATACTGCATATTCTACCCTTCTACATGAGGTATAGAGGTACACAGTTTCGACAGTTAACTCACACCATCTGCACTTCTATAATTATGTCCTCGTGTTTGTCTGTAAAAGTGAAAGCATCTTTGATGTACAAAGAAATATTACAAAATAAAATTGCTTTCAAAATCTGCTCTATATAAATGGCCAGTAACTCTATGCCACTATGGGTCTAGACGGATCTTCTATAGATTTATAATTTTTGGTAATACCACTTATTTTAGGACACTATACCTTTAAAAATGTATTTAGCTCTAAAGTAAATTAATCCTGTAGTCAGCCAATCAATATATTTATAGCCATTATACAACATTCATAATAACTTCCTCATATTCAGCTGAATCTGACAATCTATTATATCTTTCTGTGTTAATAAACATCTCCCTCTGCCCACAGATCTATCGTTTACTTTATCCAATATCGTTTTCTTTTCTAGACTATAAAACTTATATTCAGATGGTTTACTCAATACATCTCTGTTTTTCACAAATCCTTTCCAAGGCTAAGATTTGCCCAAAGGGGAGTTGCATAAAAAAGTTTTTTTTACAACTTTTCATAGCCCATATCAATTCCATTGTTGAACATGCACTTCAAATTTAATTTGTGTAAAACCTTTTAATGCTTCTAGGGCCTCTACAACTGAAAGTCTTTTGGCTGGTATAAAAGTACATCCTTTGGTAAGACCAGCGCTTTTAATTCACTACAGTATTTTAACATTTTTAATTTGGCTAATAAATATTGCAGTCCCCTGATAATTCTAACTTTGGCATGTTCTCAAATTATCCTTTCTTTAATTGCATGGTGCAGCTGCTGCTCTCATCTGCTTGTGATTTCCCTTGCCTACTGGTTTTGCCCAAGTTCCACAATCTGATACTGCTGGATTTTTTTTATCTAAAAATACTTCTATCCAATTGGTTGAAGGGTGAAATTTGCTCTGTTTGTTCTGAATATTAATATAATCTCACACATTATATCTGTACGTATGCATGCATACATACATATATGTGTATCATGTACATTACAGATAAATTTATATATATATTTGTTTCATAATCCATACTATTTTATTTTTGGGGGGTTTAAAATTTCTTTATTAATTTTTTCTTACAAGTTGGACATTTTTGCCATCAAATTTACTTCTGAAATTTTCTTTTTGCAACGCCCCTGTTGTTCTTTATCACTTTCCAATAATCTGTTTATTTCAACTCTATTATAACCCAACAAAAGTTCTACTTTTGCCAGCCCTGCCTTCTAATTTATGGTTTTCTATTTTTCCATGAAATTGCTGGATATTTATCTCCTGATAGCAGGACTAAAACTTTTAAACAGTGTGGTATATGTTCTTTCTCTAAGCTATAATGAAAATATGTATTGCCCTACTTACGTCACTTTGATGGCAACGAATCCATCTCTAAAATATCAAATTCTATTCTGTAACCCTTCGTTCTTAAAAGGATTAGCTGGCCCTCTTAGCAGCCTGAATAACAGATCATACCCTATCTCAGTTTTCGATTCACCGTTGGAACTCTGCATCATTTGTGCCAGTAATCAAACAGGAGGGCAGAAAACACACACCACTGGTGGAGTTAGATGTCCGTAATGAATATACCTAACTTAATGGAATGCATAACCAAATCTCACTCCTTAAAAAAGGTGACCAACTGGCACGAAGCAGTGGTCCTGACTTCCCATACTGCTGAAGCAGATTCACACGACACTTCTTACTAGATTAACAACATGAAATCAAGTCTGTGCAAAATCATTTGAAATATCTACAAATTTAAAATCATAACAGTCACATTTGTAAAGTTTTACTTAGCTTGATTTTAAAATGTATTTGATATTCAGATATTCATTAAGTTGTGGTGAATGCTCATTCACTTTTAACTTACAAAACTATATACAACTGAATTATTGTCTGTACCATTCAATTTTGATTGAACAGACTATATCATAAAAGTACATTTCTTTAAATGACTGCAACTAGCCAAACATGTATGTGAAGATAGGTGAAGGCTGCCAGCCTAGCCAGATAGAATAATTCTGTCATTTGTAAATATTAATATAAGCCACGGGCTTGTTCTCTTACATGGGAAAAATGGTGTTAAATGTGGAACTGCAAAAAATTTAACAGTGCACTCTGATGGAGGTTTTAGCTAGCCCACTAGGCTAAGATCTGGGCCCTATAGCTGTGCTAGTGGGGAGTCTTATTGGGGACCAGGAGAGAAAGGGAGAAACCAGCCCGAGACAGACTGATCTCTGTGTGCTCTTAAGGGAAATTGCACTTTACTGTGTGTGTATTTATTATCCTTTCCCTATATGGACGCCTCTCACTGGTGTTAGTGGTGAGGATTGAGGCTCCTTGATTGCTGGGCCAGTGCACGGGCGTCACAATGTACAGTGTCTTATATCTACTTTTACACTTTCACATCTATGTGTTCACTAATCATAGAAGACAACTTTCCCTTGATTTTGCCCATGTAAAATGCGTCACTAGAGATTAAGTTGCATGCTATACAGCAAATTCACTGTGGCATGTACATATTTTATTTATACCCACAGCAGTATCAAGATAACAGCACCAAAAGCAACCTAGTATTAGTAAAATGGCATTTAAAAAAAGACATCAGGCAAAGGTACCCAACTCTTTGTTACTATTACCATACTAGTTTCATTCTCCAGCCCACGTTAAATACAATTTAGATTATCTTTCTTTGTAAATCTACACTTGTTAACTTCCCATTCACCATCTCAGGATACCCAATTATTTCTTTTTTTTCTTTTGATACTGTGTCTACCTACACTGTACATTACCAGAAATGCATATACATAATCAATATGTGCGCACACTCATACCCTTAGTCTCAACACCATGGGAACTTCCTTCTAGGTGAAGGATGGGTTTGAAATTAGAAGTTAAAAAATGGACAAAGTAAACAAAAAATAAATGCTGTATATGAAATCTGACAGCAAACTTCTGCTAATAAATTCCTCTTCGGTAATCCCTCCATTAACTAAATTTTCATCAAAAGTATGCCTGGCCAATCTCACAGTTTAATTCATTATAACTTTCTTGTTCACATGTAAAAGGATGTGGGCTTCCTCAAAATATCTCAACTAAAGGTTCTAGTTATACAAATCAAAATTAACTTCCAAGTATAAAAATGAACTTTAGTAGAACTGTAAGCAAAGGTATTCAAATTAAAAAAAATAGCACCAATAGAGTGCACAGATAAAATGGCTGAATCAAACAAATCCAT
Organism: Protopterus annectens; assembly: GCF_019279795.1. NCBI lineage: Eukaryota > Metazoa > Chordata > Ceratodontiformes > Protopteridae > Protopterus > Protopterus annectens. The sequence goes on along the minus strand of NC_056741.1, from coordinate 1,912,678,127 downwards.
AGGGTAAAGAGTAGATCTTCCAATTCATTAATTATGAGGTTAGGAAAGATGGGAGCTACCAGTGCCCCCACTGCAACACCCATTGTTTGCCTGCAGATATTCATCAAAAAGACATTACTGAACAAATCCAAATCTAAAAAAGTACATATTTTTTTTAATATCTTCATAAGATGTTGTCCCATCTGATTAAAAAATAATCACACTCACATCTACATTTTGAAGGATGACAATGCACAATAAAGTATTCTTTTGTTGACTGCTGATATCTCCAGCTACATCATGCACAGAAGCTAACCTATACAGAAAGTTCCAGGTTCTATATGAAAGACCGTCACCTGTGACATCCTAGTACATCACAGTGAATTTAAGTCTATATTGTCCTTTTTTCAGTTTTCGAATAATCAACATATCCAACCTTGGAACTTTCCCATAAAGAAAATTGTGCGTGTCCACATTACTTGTTGTGCAACATGTCTAAGAAAACCAAATCTAAATGATGACAGGACAAATTTATATCTCTGAATCACTTCACACAAAATTCACTGTCAAATTGTCCAATATCTTGCTTGTATTTCTACTAAATGTTTAAAACATCTAGACAGCCACTTTTCTTTCACAAAAAACTCACACTTTTATTATATTCATTTAATCCTCTAATTTTCTGGGTTTTACATTAGATCTCCTTTTACATATTTCCTTTGTGGGTAAGCTCTTTACATCAGTTTCACACAAAAATTCAAATACTGCTAAAGGCTGAATTAAAGGTGGATTAAGCATACTGTATTTACTCACAGAACTACTGGAACCAGGGAATGTGAACAAACACTCAAAAAACACTTTAAATTAAGCTTTCTTGTATGTAGATTCAAAATATTTCATTGTTCTTGTTAAATTTCCCCTAGGTGCAGATGTAAGCAAAAAGCATTTGCTAAATATACACACTTTAGCTTCATTAAAATGACTAGAACTCAAATTGATTACTATAGTAGGGAAGTCAGAATTAAAAGAAATAGTATCAGCCATTAATTATGCCAATGTCTGCTTCTGTAATTCTCTTGTGTTGATACCATTCCCCACTCCTAAACTGTCCTGCAGGTCTCACAGTTCCACTGTGCATCAACATCCCTGGTTGCCCGATTCTCCAGACTGCTGTTATGGACTTGACTGGGGGGAAACTGGCTTTTTCAGTCAATTACTTTAATGCAGTTACAACTTCCATTGGTGAAGATGACCCTAAAACCTACTGTTGTCTGGAACATTCTCCGGTAAGGGAAGAGAAAATGTTCTTCTCACTGATGGGCCCTGCAAATGAGTATGTGGATCCACTCTCCTTGGCTGTTCTACCTTCCCTCATTTTCTTAATCTTCCAATTTCTGTAACTTAACCTAGAACTTCTCAAAGAAGGAAATTTTAATATGGGTCAACATTATCAATACTAAACTCCGGCAGCCACGGTGGTGCAGTGGTTAGTGTTGTCGCCTCACAGCAAGAGGTTCCCTGGTTCGTTCCTTGGCTGGGGTGCCCTCTGTGCAGAGTCGGCATGTCCTCCCTGTGGTCACGTGGGTTTCCTCCGGGTGCTCCGGTTTCCTCCCACATCCCAAAGACATGCTGTAGGTGGATTGGGCACTCTAAATTGGCCCTAGGTGTGAGCGCGCGAGTGTGTGTGCCTTCTGTGGAAGGTTTGGCGCCGGGATGGCAACTCAACACTGTAAAACTCTACTGCCAATCATGAGCGGACAGGTGATCCGCTGTGGCAACCCCCAATTGGGAAAAAGCCAAAAGAAGAAGAAGATTATCAATACTAAACTCCTAGGACTGGGACAGCAGATAAGAAAGGTCCAAAACAGTTCCAGTGCAGACACTATAGACACCAAAGCCAGATGATTGTGATTAGTGCTAAGAAAGCATCAACTTAAGGCCATATAGATGCTGTAGCATCAACTTAAGCCCATATAGATGCTGTCATTATCAGCAATGAACCATGAGGATTGAGGTCAATGTCAAGAAAGGGCTCTATTCAATGTAAAAAGAATGGTCTGATGCAGATTGATCTTGGTCTGTCTGACAGTTTAAGGTTGAAAGAAAAGTCAGGGTTAAGATAAATTCAAATTACAGCAAAGGCAGAAATCAACCTTTCCTAAAGTCTGGTGTTCAGCCCAGAAATGAGGCCGATAATGACACAGAGACTAACCTAGACATTCAACCCAAAACAGTGAGAAATTATATGGAGACTGACCTAGACAAGTGACCGAGAACAGTGAGAAATGACCTTGGAAAAACTAGAGTGGAATGAAGAGATGCATTAAAGTCCACGAGCCAAACACAGTCACAACTGACACTAAAGCCTAAACATGACTGGTGAGAGTGACTGCAGCAAAACACATTTATCCCCACAAGACAATACACGGTAATGTCTTCAAAAGCAAAATGACGTATCAGTAGCCACTAATATATAGACTTCTCAACTAAAATAAATAACAAAATTGCAGCAACAGATACAATAAGTGTCTGAAGAACAAAAAGCATAACTCACTGTTAAGCTGTCCAGTTCTCCAAAATCTTTACTCAACAGTATGCTAAACAAACAGTACTTGTACGGCAATATTCTAACAAGAAAATGGTGAAAACCAAGGGGAATAGAAGTGTGCAAGCCAAACTTAATAATAATGACTTTCAGGCAGACACCACAGGTGCTTAAGAGTAAGAATAACAAGGATTATTGAAAAACTTATAAGAAAAAATGAAGGTAAAATACACAAACATTATTAAAACAATAATGGCAGCCTGGGACCTCTTAGAAGCACTGCTCTGAATGTCATGTCCTGAGGTAGGTAAATACTGCAGCCAGGCATTCAATGAAAACCCTGGGTGGATTACAAGTTCACAAGGCAGACATGTAAACTGAAAATTAATGATCCCCACCCAGAAGACCTGAGGAACTGCCTCTAGTCCTTTTGGATAGCATTAGGCAGCTAAGCACCCTTAATGTCCAAGGTCACTAAGTAGGCATCCTTCAGCAGTAAAAGGAGTACAGTTTACAGGATGTTTACCCAGAGCAGGTCTAGGATACATTTCCAAAGTCTATCCTTTTCTATTACCAAAAGCAGTCGAGTTAAAATACCTTAGCCTGCACTTGGGTAAGAGAGACTCTTGCCATGTCTGGCCCACCACCACCAAACACAAGATGTTCTAAAATGGAGAAGGATAACCTGATCTAGATGTGAGGGAGAAAGGCAAACCTTCAAAGGAAGGCAACTCACTGAAATTTATTTTGTAACCTGTATATGCAATGTTCATCACTAAAATAAAATGAAATATGTAACAGTTGAGCTTGATGCATCTTACTCAAAGACACTCTACAATCAACTTTGCAGCCCTTTTGTTTATTTACCAAATGTATTTTTTTCCACATCCCAATTTGATCACTCTTCAATTCCAAGCACCTATGTGGGTTCCTTTTCCATAACAAGTATTGCATGTTAGACTTACTTATACATTTAAACTTCTGTTTTTAAATCTTTACTACAACCACACCACTTCCTTCCACATTCCTCATAAGCACTTATCACAGTACAAGCATTCAAATCTAAAGTAATGCCCCAAGACATCTTAAAGCTGAAAAACACATATGTATCCCCTTTGTCACTCCCTTTTATAAATCTTAGCTTTCCCCAAATCTCTCCACATTTCTCCCCATATTGTGTGAAGCTCTACTACATATTACTGTCTAAAGATAATCTCCTTTCTACTAGTCAAATCACATATCCTCATATGTGTCCAAAGGTCACCAGCCATGCTTGTTACATCTCTGTAAAGGTAACACTGTGAGGTAATACAAGTCATACAGAGCAGCCATCTACTATAACGAGCATGTATACCATCATAACCTCTTAACATTTTACAATATGCCACTCAGTATGCCCCAGCTTCAAACCAGCACTTAGTCAAATCTGCCCCATTAGGGGTATGACCTTCATGATATTATTTTTCAATAATATGCTGCCTGAAGATTACCAATACCAAAAATCTAAACTTCTAATCTACTTCAGTCATCCAGTTTTAATACTGACATCTGAAGCAAATGTGGCAAGTGCCTTTAATGTCCAGTAAGTGCAATGCCTCCTTTGGTATGTACCTAACCACGCATATCCAACAAGTGGAATGTCCACAGAGGTTCCTAACTAGAAGAATATAGGGTGCAAGTAAAATGTCATCTACAGACCGCCTCAAGGCCTGTCCCTGCATTCTGTCTCCTACAGGCTGTTGAGGGGAGACCTATACCTGGCATACAGGGCATTATAAGACCCCACTCTGTTGGACCTCCTGCATATCAGCAAAACCAGAATTACCCATTATAAAGACTTAAACCTTGCCTGTTATATAAATATGACTTGCTGGACAGACATGTATGTATCCCAGAGACTATCCAGTCTCTGGAACAGGCTCCCCATCCATGCGAAGTACAGTTCCTCCCTAACCCAACTGAAGTGTAACTTGGACAACTGGATAGGGAACAGGAAATTAATCCCTGGCTTGACACCTATGTCTCAAACAGCCACGGGCATCCTGTAAATGGTTCATCTCCCAAGCCCCTGGTACATGTATCAAGGGTAGCAGAACTTGTCTATTTGGGATGCATAGCTAGGCTTAAAAAGGCCCTTGTGGTCGTTCATTCATGTCAGTCTTATAGAGTCACAGGTGTTTATTAAGCTATCTTCTACACTCATCTTTCCTATCCCCAAGTGTTACATCCTCCAAGCACAGCCCAGAGATTTTCTCATCTTCATATGACTGAGAGGAACTTTAAGTACAATCTCCTCCAGAAGGTTTTAATCAAAACTCCTTTTAACATTATCCTAACAATTTTACTCCATGATCCCAAATCAATACAATTCACTAGCAGTTACCTTACAATTTGCGGATTTCTTCCACTGTTTTGAAGGGGGGAAAAAGGCCATCCCTTAATACTAATCTGTTCCGTAAAATGCATTGATCAGTTGCAAATCTAATTTTAGAAAATTATAACCCATAAATCTATAAATAACTACACTAAAACAGCTCATATGGGCAGTTAAACACAGAAGTCTTGTGGTCATATATAATGAGGCAATAGTATCTACATTTGCTTCTCTGCAAGTCAATGTTACATGAATAAATTCTACCATAAAAAGATATTTATTATGAGACATCTACATCATAATTTACAGACACAAACAAAATCTTGTATTTGTTCTCATAATACTTGTTAGAAAAATATGTATTTAAACATGTATAAAGTGCTAGTTTAAAAGCAAGTAGTATATAATGCATTTTATTCTATTTACAATATGGCAATAAGAATGATTTTACATGTAGTTGCTTGAAGCTTTGGAGCTGCAGTGTATTTGAACTCTGACCCTGGCAGTAGCTAGCCCAGCAAGCTTATGTTTCTCACTAATGATTATCTGCTGGGTCAGGAAAATTGAATGTATAAAGCATTGAATATTCTTATTCCTTCCTCTGAGATAATTGACCTTGTGAATGTATCAGAGATAAGACACAGCTGCTAAAGTAAAAGTTGTTGCGAGAGTGAACAGACCATTGTATTCGAGCTAGCCTGAGACCTTGGAAGAGTAACATTTACAGAAAGACATAATGAACCAGGTGCTTTGCAAGGCTGTATTATTCCCATGGGAAAACTTTTAAAATGTATAACATCAGCTTTTCCTTATGAATAGAATATTGTAGACCATAGTGATGTAGGTGCCCTGTGACTAACCACGTCAGTAAGGTGGGCACAGCCTAAATGTAAGACTATATAAAATTGTGCATTTCCTGCATCATGTCAGACAAAACTCTGTACTTGTATTGTTTTTTTGCCTCCTGGTGTACACTAGTAAACTTTTGCATCTGAGCCTCCTGTGTTGTTATCATTTGTTTTTATTTAACAGTTTGGTCCTCCTTGAACCGGAATTCCCTTGGTAAGCTGCAGATCAGAGTGTATCGGTGGTTGAATACTGCGCAGGAGAAGTTACCAAAAGGGTTCTTCTTGAAACACAAAGACCTCCGACTGAATTGTTGTCTTGAGAGGCTGGCCACTTTCTGATCTGCGGCCGAAGAGCGGTCTCGAACTGGCTCCACCCAGGAGGCTCAGGTAGGAAAATATTTGCCTTTTTTCTGTTTTAGATCAGGGACTAGGTTACAGTAAATGTCATTGTCAGAGATTTGTTATACAGATCAGGGACAAAAGGAAATTACTGTATATTTTGTCAGAGATCAGGGAAACAGAATAAGGTAGGCAGTTATTCTAGATAAACTGTGTAAGGAACTGAAATACCACGTGGTGAAAAGGGTTACGTAACATTTTTTTTAAAATGGGAAATCAGTGCACTGACAGCTTAAATCTGACGCAGAAGGTCAGGCAAAAAAAACAACAGCAATTAGGCATTCCTCAAGCACACAGGTGGATTGAGGAAGTAAACCGAAGGGAACAGAAAACTAAAAATGCAAAAACATTATTTTTAGACAAAGAGGATAATAATACAGTAATAGCGACGGCCCCTCCCCCTCCGCCCCCTCCAATGCCTTTTTCAGGATATGAAGCAGGAGGACAAGCTGGTCCACCTCCATGTTATCCTGAAGTTACAAGAGTACTAGAACCATTTGTTAGAGATCCTATTGAAACTAGGTCCCGGACACGTAAAACACTAGGGGGCACAGACTTGTATCAAATAGGGAAAAATACACTAGAAGAAAGTGAGGAAGAAATCTGTCCACTGATCGAGGTACCAAATCCTCAGGCAGGACAGGAAGGGCAGGACCCAACTCTTCTAGTATATAGACCATGGACACCGGAAGATATTCGGAAAGCTACAGAGGGAATCCCTCATCCAAAAGTTAATTACACAAAGTTTTTACAAGGTATGAGACTAAGTTACCACTTAAATGGGGAAGTAAAAAAGGTGGTTAGACAGATTGTGGGTCCAGACTGGCACATGATTTGTGGCACCTGGAATCCTCGTGATGCAGAGCTTAAACCACTCCCACATAGTGACGCAGAATTAGACAACAGAGTGAAAGGTCTTACAGACCGAATTTCTGAAAAATGGAAACCTAGAGCAGATTGGACTTGCATTAATCAATGCATACAGCAAGAGAATGAAACTGTAGATGGGTACTATGGTAGATTATTGGAATGTTTCAATAACCATAGTGGTATGTCTATTCCTGAAAATCAGACACATGATACCTCATATGAACAGCAACTGAAAAATGCATTTTTGAAAGGTTGCATTGCACCTATCAGTAGCTTTATTACAAAGCAAATGATAGATCATCGAACAAGTAGGCTACAAGCCTTACTTGAATATGCCAGACATGCTGAAAGACACTTTAATAGTAAAAAGAAAAAGAAGACACAGGTCTTCACAGCTGAAGACGGAGCAGAGGTCTTTGTAGTACAGTCAGGTAAAAAGGGTAAGAAAAATACCCAGGAAAATAGACAATCTGACAAAAGGTCAGAAGATTTTGAAGAGAGAAAAAAAGAAAGGTGAATGCTTTAAGTGCAGCAAGAAAGGACATTTAGCAAGGGATTGCAGGCTAAATAAAAAGGTGACTACAGAAAATAAAGGTGATGAGGACTGACTATATGATAGTGATAAAAATCAGAAATCATTAGGGAAGGAAAACAAACAAAGGGCAAATGTAAATGTAGTGGAAGGAACAGAAGAAGTGCAAGCAGATGTAGAGGATAAAGAAAGTGAAATTTTAGATTTGGCATTACTGAGCTTGGAGCTCTATTTGGCAGACACAAAACCGGAAGTTACACTTCTGGTGGAAGGAAGGGAAGTGAAATTCTTGTGTGACTCAGGAGCATCACGAACTTTGATACACCCTTCAAAGTTACCAGAATATTCTGAATCACCTGACTATATATTAGTGAAAGCAGCAAATGGACAGCTATATAGGGAGCCACTCTCCCATGATATAGCTATAACTGACCCTGTTTCAGGCATGACTCAGAAAAGTAAAATTGTAGTTTCTGCAAAATGTCCAGTAAACCTACTGGGAAGAGATCTTATGCAGATATTTGGCATAGCGGTAGTTCCCACTATGCAGGGTATGGAAGCACAAAGACAAATGAATACTTTTGTGGTGCAACCGGAGGATGAAACCTTTTACTGGTACAGCCAGGACCTAGTTACGACTGGTCCAGGGGCAGTGACCGGAGAACTGATGAATGTAGCCATCAGTAAGGTCCCCTCCCTTGACACTGACCAACAGCATTTGTTACATTGTACTCTATACTACTGTAGCATGCCAGGACCTGATAAAGAATATGAGCAAGAATTGTTCAAGAATCCTGCTAACAGATTAGTATTACGAACCTTATATTGGGATACTGAGGGAAACAGTGTGGTAAGCTGTTCACTACCTCAGGAATTCATGACACTGTACAAATCTAATAGACTACCACATGTCAGCTTGACAAAAAATAAGGATGTGAGATGGGCAGACTTAGGAGAAAAAGTAACAAGATGGGAAAAACAAACCGATTTAGAATTATCAGAACAGGGAATACAAAAACAGAAAGTGAATTGGCTAACACAGACACATCCAGCTGTACACTTACAAACTAGTGAAGACAGCTGATTAGCATTCTTATTAGAAGAAGAAGAAAAAGCCTTGTGTGATATACCAAATATTCTTTGGTCAACAGGTAAATCAGATGTAGGACTTATTCAAACAGCAGGACCAGTAACTATTACACCAAAATCAGCATTTAGACCACAAAAAAGACAATACCGCTTGAGGAAAGATGCAGAGCAAGGAATCAAGCCTATAATAGCAGCATTACTCAAGGAAGGAGTACTGGTAGAATCTCTTGATTCACCATGTAACACCCTCTATTTCCTGTTAAAAAGCAAACGGGAATGGCGGATGGTACAGGATTTACAAGCTGTAAACAATGCAATAATACCCAGAGCACCTACGGTGCCAGACCCACACACTTTGTTGAATGATTTAAAACCACAACAAAAATATTTTACTGTGGTAGATATAAGCAATGCTTTCTTTTCAATACCTATACATCCTGATAGCCAGTATTGGTTTGCATTTACATTTCAGGGTAAAAGATATACCTATACTCGGCTACCGCAGGGATATTGTAAAAGTCCAACGATATTTGCACAAGAAATGGCAAGCAACCTGGCAGGGTTTACTCCACCAGGAGGTAGTCAGATTCTACTTTATGTAGATGACATCTTGCTAGCAGCCCCTACCCAGCATCAATGCAGGGAAGATACGATAGCATTATTGAAATTTTTAGCAGCACAAGGACACAAAGTGAACAAAAGTAAGTTACAACTTTGGAGAAAACAGGTTAGATACCTAGGATATGTAATATCCAATGAAGGTAGAATATTAGACGAAGACAGAAAAACAGCGATTTTACAGGCACTCAAACCAGCAACCAAGAAGGAAATGATGTCCTTCTTGGGAACAACTCATTTTTGTCAAAGCTGGATATCAAACTATGCTTTAAAATCTGCTCCACTGGCTGATTTAATATATAAAACACCAATGGCAGCACAAGATGTATTACAATGGACACCTGAAGCAGAAGCAGCTTTCTGCAGACTAAAACAATTGATAGCTTCATCACTAGTTTTAGGACTTCCGAATTACCACAAAGATTTTTCAGACCGTAGATTGTAAACAGGGATACATGACGTCAGTTTTGACGCAACAGCATGGGGATAAGCAACGCCCCATAGCTTACTATTCATCACAGTTAGATCCAGTGGCACGATCATTGCCTCACTGTGTGCAAGCAGTAGTCGCAGCTGCAATGGCAGTACAGGCTTTGGCCTCAGTAGTGTTGTTCCACCCTCTCACATTGAGAGTGCCTCATGCAGTCGCGATAATTTTACTGCAAGAGAAAATAGCATATCTATCTCCTGCTAGACATCTTTCATGTATGACCATACTGCTGAGCCAACCTCATATGGTAATTGAACGTTGTACAACATTAAATCCATCAACGTTACTTCCAACTCCTGTGGATGGCACACCACACAGTTGCCTGCAGGAAATTGAGCAAATAACTTTGCCCAGACAAGACCTTACTGATATGCCCTTGGATGATGCCGAGGTGACATTTTATGTGGACGGTTTATGCAGAAAGGGTCCTACAGGGAAAAATCTAGTAGGGTATGCAGTAGTCACAGATACAGAGATTTTAGAAGCCCAACCCTTACAGCATAACCTGTCTGCTCAAGCAGCAGAACTGATAGCCTTAACACGGGCTTGTACTCTAGCGAAAGATAAATGTGTGAACATATATACTGACAGTCAGTATGCTTTCTCTACAGTGCATGTTTTTGCACAACAATGGAAAAATAGGGGAATGATAACATCTAATGGCAAACCGATTAATCATGCGCAACTTATTTTGAACTTGTTAGATTCCATTCAGTTACCTACTAAGGTAGCTATTTGTAAATGTTTAGCTCATACAAAACAACAGGATGCAATTTCAAAAGGAAATGCAAAAGCTGATGCAGCTGCAAAGCAAGCAGCCTCAGACTTAGAAATTTTACTTTTAACCGAGGAATTACAACCCTCTGAGATTTTAGATTTAGAAATGTTAAAAACGATGCAGACATTAACTACAAAAGCTGAGAAACAAAAATGGGAGAAACGAGGTGCAATCCTTGAAAATGGACTGTATATCTCCAAAGAGAAAAAAACAATATTGCCGTCTAATTTATTTAGATATGCAGCTTTGTTGAGCCATGGGCAGTGCCATGTCTCAACAGGGGGGATGGTACAGTTAGTAAATCGAATATTCCAAACATACGGATTTATAAATTACACACAAAAATTTTGTGCAGCATGCCATGTCTGTAACAAACATCATGCACAAGGAGCATTCAAACCCAAGCAAGGGAGTTTTCCTATACCACCATATCCGTTCCATACTATCTGTATGGATTTCATAGAACTAAACAAATGTGAAGGGAAAAAATAACAAAACTGTTTTGCAGTTGAACTCTTTTTCAGATAAAAGACAGACCAGACCGTTGGAAGCAGTGCTGACCCCAGGGTCCTGGGTTTGGTTGAAGGTCACGAAGAGGAAGAATTGGGCGAGTCCAAAGTGGGAAGGACCGTACCAGGTACTGTTGGCGACGCCTACTGCAGTCAAAGTTGCTGAGAGGTCGTCCTGGGTCCACCTGACGCACTGTAAACCGGTAAAGAATTTTCAGCTTGATAAACATTTTGTGACTGACACACAACAAAGGCAGGATGACCAAGAGCAAAATGAGTAAAAACACAGATCAACCCCGAAGATATTGTTTAATCATCTTGCTAACCATGCATTTATTGACTATGATTGTGTTGACTTTCCTTTTGTTGTGGTTCTTCCTACATATAACCACACAAGTGAAAGTAGAGAAACGTGATGAACTATCTATAGACTGGCATCCAAACTTTAACACATACCTAGCTATGAAGCGTGTATATGTAGAGACTATGAACATTTCAAATTGCTGGGTTTGTACTGCCATACCAACAGCATATGGAAGACTGTTAATGTCCGCTGTCCCCTTGGAGATAAATGAGACTTGGGAAAATTTATTTTTTGATACAGGTTCTGTAAAATCACAGGACAAAATTGCATTGTATTTGCCTATTACACAGAGGGGAATTGTATGTTTTTATAAGAATAACACACTCCAAGTGGGTTGGAGTAACTGTAACATAACTATATCTTATAAATGCTATATTAAAGCTAAAGATAAAGGCACTGTTTGTAACACAAATTATGATTCATATTTGAGCTTAATGAAAACAACTAAGTGATGTGCAGAGAAATCCTGTTTTGCATAAACAATTGTCTGTTATAGACAAGAAAATGTTTCATTCAGAGCTAACCCGCATCAGTACCAAAGTAGAAAACTGTTATTTTATTTGTGGGGAAAAAAGCATACAAATGGCTACCTGAGAATTGGTCCGGCAGTTGTTTTTTGGGTTATCTGGTTCCAGCTATAAGGCATACTGCAGAATTACCTCTAGGTAAGATACGAAATGTAAGAGATGTAGCCCGAAAACCTGAAGATCCAATCGGAAAACCTGTAAATCCAATGGGAAAAAATCGAAGCTGGTTGGAAGAACCATCATTCCGTGAAAGATAAAGAAAAATTGACTCATATGGACTTGAGTGACAGTGTTATATCCTGGGCTGGGATATTTCCAGCATATGGAGCAGTCAAATCGATCTGGGAGTTGAGAAAACTGTCGAAGCTTCTCGAAGTAATGAGTAACGCAACTTTTTCTGCTCTCGAACTAGTGACTGACGAACTGAATGCAATGAGAACTGTTGTGCTACAAAATCGAATGGCTCTTGATTAATGATCACCTAGAGGTAATACAGCAGGTATCGGCCATGACTGAACCAGGCCCAAACCCACTGACGAACTTTTTCCAGAGTCTGTTTGGTGGGTGGGGTTCTATCCTAATGAATATTTTGATTGCTATTTGTGTTGGTCTGCTCCTATTAGGAGCATGTGTCTGTTGCGGGATTCCCTGTATGAAAAGATTAGTCAAAGATTTTGTTGATATATCTGTAACTGAAACTTTGTACCAAGACATTGAATTGAAACTATTGATTCCAGATGAAACTTGTTCCGAAATATAAACTAAATGACTTGCCTAGTTAAAAGTCCTTAAAGGAGAAGGCTAGGAGACTAAATAACATTGTTTATGTTTCTGAATAGAATAAAAAGTATTAAAAAGGAGGGAAATGTTAGAAAAATATGTATTTAAACATGTATAAAGTGCTAGTTTAAAAGCAAGTAGTATATAATGCATTTTATTCTATTTACAATATGGCAATAAGAATGATTTTACATGTAGTTGCTTGAAGCTTTGGAGCTGCAGTGTATTTGAACTCTGACCCTGGCAGTAGCTAGCCCAGCAAGCTTATGTTTCTCACTAATGATTATCTGCTGGGTCAGGAAAATTGAATGTATAAAGCATTGAATATTCTTATTCCTTCCTCTGAGATAATTGACCTTGTGAATGTATCAGAGATAAGTCACAGCTGCTAAAGTAAAAGTTGTTGCGAGAGTGAACCGACCATTGTATTCGAGCTAGCCTGAGACCTTGGAAGAGTAACATTTACAGAAAGACATTATAATGAACCAGGTGCTTTGCAAGGCTGTATTATTCCCATGGGAAAACTTTTAAAATGTATAACATCAGCTTTTTCTTATGAATAGAATATTGTAGACCATAGTGATGTAGGTGCCCTGTGACTAACCACGTCAGTAAGGTGGGCACAGCCTAAATGTAAGACTATATAAAATTGTGCATTTCCTGCATCATGTCAGACAAAACTCTGTACTTGTATGGTTTTTTGCCTCCTGGTGTACACTACTAAACTTTTGCATCTGAGCCTCCTGTGTTGTTATCATTTGTTTTTATTTAACAATACTGAATTATTATCATATACTTCAAGATTTTTGCAGTCATATCTTTGAGATGAAATCCATTACCACTGGTGAAGAGTACAGTAGTCTTGTCAAACAATCAACATCCAACATGTTTTGTAATTACACCTCAGCCTCAAAACATATTGTAGTCCATTATTAATACCTAGATAACACATTTACATTTTCTCCTCTATATTTAATAAACTACTGACATGTTTTGATAATTTCAGGTCACCTTTCTAAACAATTCGAGCCATCTAGTAAACAAAAAGCTGGCTAATGCCCTTGTTCTAAAAATACCTTTTAATGGTAGTATATAGCATTCCCCTTATTTAACTAATGGTTTACTAATTGCATAGGCTGTCACACCTCAATATAGCTAAAATTAAAAAAAAAAAATTGCCACTTTTATCAACTAAATATCCTTGTGGATATCATTATGTATTCAAAATTGCAGCTTACGTAAATTACCTTAAGAGTTGCAGTAATAACCAACACAGTAAACCACAAACTTCTCAGAATTTTGAGAAACTCAATTGCAAAATTACATGTTGCATCATAGAATGGGATGTTAAACTCCAGCAAGACAAGTTATCTGGGGTAACCCACTTCAAATCAGTAAATCCCTATAGGAAAATGTTCCCCTTTAGGAACACAGCCCCCAAATTATAGCACTATACATCAGGTGGGATGGGAGGAGGTGAACAAAAGGGCCCAAGCTCCAGAAAAGGCTCACTGGTCACCCCATCAGCAGCAACCAGAACACTGGGATTCTTTTATTTTTTAAACTACTCAGTGAGAAAAAATGTAAAACTTCAAAGCAACCAGAGTTAACAATTAAAATGAGAACCACTGCACTAAACTTTAATAGAAAAGAGACTATAAAGTCATAAACTTGCACCAGTATTAGTTAAATGTGAAAAAAGCATCTAAAATGTAATGAACAAAAGTTCAGAAAGCAACCCTCTTTAAGACGAAGCTGAATTATTAAATCAATGGAAATGCAAAGAAGCAGAAGATTATGGTAGATCACAAACTCCCCTCCCCATAAATCCACAAAAACAAGCATCAGCTGAAAATAAATAGAAAAAAATATCCATAAATAAGAATACGTTTACCAGAAAGGAGAATGCAATCCAGTAAAGGAGCATTAAAACACTACTACCCTTTTTCTTGCTCTTAACACCACTAACAGAAGCACTTGCAAACATACCAGCAGTCCACTCTCACAGATATTTTCCTTCTGCAACAACCAAACAAGTCTAAACACCAAATATAAATGGCACATTATAACCTACTGTCAGAAACAAACAGTTAAAAGAAACACGAGAAGAAAAAAAACTGTGAAAAATAAACAGGTACACAGCACAAAAACAGAATAAAAAGTCTGGACATGATGTTTCAAGGCAGTGCAAGTTCAGTATTCACTCTAAACCATCTTTTTCAAAGGGGAAAATAATTTCTAAATGGTACTGACTGCATCAACAACATACAACAAGCTACAGTCCTGTTAAACATATACTATTGGAGGAGAAGGAAGGTATGATTACTGTTAAGAAAATGAGGTCTCCTTTATAAACAATTCGAGCCATCTTAAAACTAAAATTCCATCTCCGGAATGTTCAAAGTTCACAATTAACTTTGCAAGCCTGAAGTTATATTTTTAGGCTTATATACGTGTACCACTTCAACTACCAATCATTAGCCGACCGGAGTTCCGCTGTGGCGACCCCTAACCGTGAAAAGCCGAAAGACACAACAACATACTTGTACCACTTTGAGACTTACGCTTTCACATCTGCAGTCTCCTGTGATGTGCGTGTTAAAGTCCTAGAACGAAGACGCTCCCCCAACTGCTGTATCTCCTGAAGATTACGTTCTACATGAGGAAGTTCTGAGATGCCCTCTGTCTCCGCTGCTAGCTGTTGTGCCTGCTGAAGCAGCTCTTCAAAACCTTCAGTATCCATGGGGATGATAAATATCTTGAAAGAGATGCACAAAATAATGAAATATAATGCAAATAACTTTTGATAAACAATTAAATTAGTGAAGATTTTGTAAACTTGCATAATAGTTTCCAAAGTACAGTGGACTATAATTCAAAGAAAGTTACTTTTTTTTTTTTTTTTTTTTTACATATTATATAAGTATATATGTATGTATGTATATAGTATGTATAAATATATATATATATATATATATATATATATATATATATATGTGTGTATGTGTATGTGTGTGTATGCATGTACAAGCATACCACTACTGCCACACCACACGCGATTCTCCACTGCCACAGGTGGGATGCTTTTCCTGGGTAATCTTCTTACCTCCCCCTCCTCATTGTCCATAAGGGTTTTCAGCAGGTGCTCTGATTTCTACCCCTATACCAAAGACATGCTCTAGGTGAAAGTGGCAATCCTCCACACTGCTTGCACATGGACACACCATATAAGCATCCTACAATGGGCTGACACCCTGTCTAGGATTTGCTTCTTTGCCTTGCTCCTAACTGGTGCCTGGAAAGGCTCTGCCCCACCCCCCTCCCAAATATACTGGTCTTACTATTGCTGCTGTCTGGGCTGGGCGGCAGGCAACTTAAGACAGCCAAGATCCCGAAACAAAAAAACATAATCCTGACCACTACCTGCTTCACTGCTGTATTTGATCTCATGGAAATTTTTTTTTTTTTTTTTTTTTTTTTAAATGTTTATGCATTAATCCTGTAGCAGTTTGGTGTTTTCAAAGTAAGACTGCAAGACATCATGTTAAATTGCTGAAGCTAAATAAGTAACCTCTGACGAAAACTTTGGTTTGCTAAGCATCTTTGTTACAATATATGATATATGTAAATCTGACTGGTAGGGTAGGACCCTTATAAAATTGTATATGATATATGTAAATCTGACTAGTAGGGTAGGACCCTTATAAAATTGTGTTGAAAACGTGAGTGACACAATGGTCTCCCTTTTAGTGCTGTCCACTAAAAATAAATAAATAAAAATCCTTCTGCATGAAGACCAAGCTGAGAGGGTCCAGGCCTACTGTTTAGTCATAAAACAGTCTTACCATCAAGTTAATAGGAATCATTACTGCCAAGCCTATTAACTAGGAGGGAGTCCATGTGTGGATGATCATTGTAGCATGGACCACTTTGGGTTCTTAGTGAAATAGTGTTGCTTAAGTCAGCAAGTCTCAGGTTTCTTGTGGTTCCGTCCTTGCATTTTCCTGCAAGAGAGGAGGTTAGTGAAGATCCTTGAAGAAAGAAAGAAAGAAAGAAACAAACAAACAAAGAACCTTTGTTTTTTTTCCATCTTTGTCTTGTGTTGAGTGGTTTCTAATGTCACTCTCCTCCTTATGGCTGCTTGCTGTTTTGGTACTTGTCCATTTGTCTTGTTCTTGTTGTCTGTATACAATACTTTTCAAATTTAACTTTTTACAATATACTTTCATTTCGATAATGGTTTCCATGAAATCGGCTTCTGTGCTGGTGAATGAAGGTCAAGCCATTTTAAGGACTTTCACATCCTCCAGGTAAGCTGTTTCTTTGATTTGCTCCAGATTTTCACCTCCTGGTTGGACTTGTTTTCATTCGCTGGCTTGATCTTTCTGGTTGTAGCGTCTTCTTCTTGTAGCCGTCTGTGGATATGGACTTCTCTTTTTTCATCACCTCTCCATCTGTTGTTTCTAGTTGTTCCAGAAACTGATGCTGTGTCTCTCTGTGGTTTTCTGTCCTGTGGTGCCCAAATACATTTGCTCACCTCTAGTGCTAGTCAGTCCCCTTGCTAACTAACATTTTTCTTGTGACTTCTACTTGGTTTTGCTCCCAAACCACTTTCCAGTTTCTTTCTTATAATATAGTGGTGGGGGAGTGGGCATCACTTGCTTATTGCAAAAAAAAAAAAAAAAATGAACATGGCATTAAAACAGCATTTAAAAAGACCATTACCTGTAATTTTACAAAAGTTCCTAGTACTGAGGTAGTAAAGCTCATCATTCTGATCTAGATGTTCAGGACTGGAGAAGGATGAACTAAACACAGAACCAACAAACTACTCGTTCTCTCCCACGCGATGCCACGTCCAAAAGAGATCGATCAATAAAACAGTACAGCTAATTGATGAAAACTTTTTTAAACTTAGCGCTTTCATCCAAAGTGTCAGAACTTCAAAGTATAAAATCAATTAGAGAATGAACTATTTAAAGCCTTCCAAATAAACATTCCAGATGGTCAACTAATGACTCAATTAACCCAATAATTAGAACACACGTCTGTATGCCTTACACTAACAGACATTACAGGAACAAGATGATTCTTGCATATAAAGTCTGAATGAATTATGGTTATTGTTAAACTTGGAAACAAATGAAAGTCATAGGAATTTAAAATACAGAAGTCTCAGTTAAAATGTAGGCCTCAACAGAATGAAATTAAGACAAGTGTCATGAAATCATGTGCCATTTTTTATACTTAATTCAGCAAATTTAGACTATAAAAATAATTTAGATTATTAAACAGGCTTAGAGGCACTATGTTCCTCGAAGGTCTTAGGGCCAGAACACAATAAATGAACTTCTGAACATATATCATTAAGCACAACTATAAAACTGTGTAGGACAGAATATCTCAGTTTCAGTAAAATGCTGGTGGTATCCTAGCTTAACATACAATACCTCTCAAAACAATTTAGAAATGAGAAACCACATCTCAAGTACAATACAACTAACTATAATCACCAAGAAGATATCTTACCCTTCTTCATGTTACCACAACAGTACTTTAAAGTCTGATGACATACATTTCAACCTAGGACCATTAGCAAACTACTCTGAAAATAATGTTCACCTCCAACAACCTAGCTAGCTACTGCACCTCTAAAACTACATAATAAATGGTCTCTTCTCAAAGACTGTCTTGCAACATATAACCCTACCATTGTAGCAACAACAGAATCTTGAATAAATGATGAAGGTTGTACCTTATCCTTCCTTAGGCAGTATCAAGTAACATTTTATAACAGACCACGACCCCGTATAGGTGTGGGCTATTATTCAAAACACCACATCTACAGAGTTATCATTAACAAAAAGAAACAGTATAGCTGACTCAGATCTTAAATGAGATCAACTTCCCTGAAAAAATGTCATCAGAAGTCCGTTTTAGTCTCTCCTTAGTACAAATCACCAATAATTTCATTATGGTCATTTAACGTAATCATCAAGTACGAGAAGCAAATCAGGTCAGTTCCACAGTCAGAAGAAAACTGAGCATCTGATCTATATTACATTAAACTAAGATAATGTACTTTGAAGAACAAACTCAATAACCAACTTCATTAATCTGCAACAGCCCATACAAGACAGTTTAATCTGTTTTAAACATATGCACTTAAAGGGAACAAACTGTCCTTGGATTACTTGGAGGATATGGGCTTCGATCAGGTAAACAGAAAAGGCTTAGCACACATGGAAATCTGACCGCTTCAATCTAGATAAGAAACTTTTTCCAGCAAAATGTTTTAACTATCAACATTGACTTCAACAACTGGCTAAGCTTCTGGTGTCATTCTAAGGGGATCCAGTATCTGTCTGCCTGGGTTGACATCGACAAACCACAATGCTTTGCCAGAGATGGCCTGCACTTGTTGCCCCTGGGATTCCGGATACTGGCCAAGGCTCCAGCCACCCCTACAGTGCCTTTTTTAGGCAAGGTTCAAATGACAAATTCACCACCATAACAGGTACAAGCAAGCAGAATCTGAGGGTATTGCTACTCAATGCTAGAAGTCTAAACCTCAAAATGCACTCACTCGAGGCACTCCTTAAAATGGAGAACATCGACATCTGTGCAGTGACAGAGACATGGTTCAAGGCTCCAGACAGTACCCCTGCATTACCAGGCTATAATTCATACCACACCTTTCGGCCACCTAACCTGGACCTAAACACTAAAGGTGGAGGCATGTCCATATTCATTAAGGACATCCACACCTCCAGCCTAGTTGCTCATCATAATGCATCCGAGATTATCCAAGTACAACTAACTTTGGGCAAGACTGCAATCCAAATTATAGCTTGCTACAGATCCCCCACCATGCCCCAGGATTCCCACTCCTCATTTCTTGATACACTGGAAAATATTAGGGTACAACCTAACACCCTAATAATGGGCGATTTCAACTACCCCACCATTAACTGGGAAAACTACTCATGTACCAACTCTTGTGCTGGTTTTCATGAATTCCAATGCCTTGGATCAACTTATCCACACCCCCACCAGGGGTAGCAATATCCTAGACCTAGTCATTACCAACATGGGCAACCGGTGCTCCACACCAGAGATCAAGTCCTCACTGTTCAGATCCGACCACAAGCTAATCGCCCTAGATATCCACATCCCTCCCCCACCCCCCATTAGGGAAACCACTGTAAAACATTTCTCCAAAGCCAACTTTACGCTTCTTAAGACAGAAGTGACAAACTTTACGACACCCATGCTGACTGATAATAGAGGTATGACTGCTGGAATCCTACACAAATGCACTTTATAAGCACTTAGACAAGTGCATGGAATGTGCAATCCCTCACAAAACAAAGATGCTATCCTCCAAAAAAAAGGAAGACAATCTGGTGGTCCCCTGCCATAAACAAACTCTAAAACAGAAGAAAGAAACTGTTGCAAAAGAGAGTAAAATCCCATGACTGGTGAAACTCCCTGGTCAGCCTCAGTACAGAGCTGAGATCCCTCAAAATCCTCCAAAGCTAGTTACGAAAACAAAATTGCCACTGACTAAAGACAACAACAAAGCATTCTATAGCTATGTCAAGAATCTCAATGGCAACACTCAGATCTGCTCTGAGTTACAGCACAATGGCACTAAATATACAGAACCAACTGATATTGCCAACATCCTGGCAGATAGGTTCAGTGCTAACTTTACCCCACTCTCATCCCCTAAAGGGCCCATCTCTATACCGGAAGAATGCAAAGTTCCTGTAATCACGGCTGCACAGGAAAAAAAACCTCTCCAAAGCCAAGAAAGTACAGTTGTGTACACCTACCATAAATGTAGATGTTCGAGTGTCTTCACTGTTGCAGTCATGACTG